>NW_027212046.1:0-264203 GCF_036971445.1 Narcine bancroftii | reverse complement strand
TTTCTTCATCCAGAGGGTAGTGAAACTGTAGAATTTGTTGCCACAAGCGGATGTGGAGACCAGGGCATTGGGTGTATTTAGGGCAGAGATTGACAGTTCCTTGATTAGCCAGGGCATCAAAGGCTGGTGAGTGGGACTGAGTGGGGAAATGGATCAGTTCGTGATTGGGCCATTCAGACACGATGGGCTGAATGGCCTATTTCTGCTCCCGTGTCTTGTCTTATGGATTGGAGAATGCGTCTTATGAGGAAAAATTAATCTCATGAGTGAAGGACGATTTAATAGAAGTCTACAAGATTATGAGGGGTATAAACAAGGTGGACAGGCAGTGCCTTTTCCCAGGGTGACAAAGGGAAATTCCAGAGGACATCTGTTCAAGGTGAGGGGAGGGAGGTTTAGGGTTAGGGTAGTGAGAGTGGTGGGGGCCTGGACTGCATTGCCAGGGCTTTTGGTGGAGGCTGGAACATTGTAAGATTTAAGAGACATGAATCTAAGAGTAACAGAGGGAGGTGGGTGTGAAGGAGGGAAGGGCGAGATTGTAGTGGATAAGGTGTATATGGGCCAGCACAGCATTGTGGGCTGAATGGCCTGGAGTGTGCAGGAGGTTGTTCCTACTAGGAGGTTAGACATGAACTGGAGAAAAGACCTCGAGATTCGGAGATAAGTAGATGTGGGATTGTAGATGGGGGGGATTCTTCCTCAAGAGAGAGGACTAAATCCATGGAATTCCCAGCCCAACAAAGCAGTTCCGACAGCCTCATTAAATGCGTTCAAGACTCAGATGAAACACAAAATATTCCAGCACAGCCCAGTCCCTTCAGCCTACAATGTTTGTGCTGACCCATGTAAACCTACTCCCCAATCTCCCCCTCCCCTCCCTCACACCCACAACCCTTTATTTCCGTTCCATCTGTGTTCCTGACTGAGTCACTATTGCACCAGCCTCCACTCTCACCCCAGCAACGCATTCCAGGCCCCCAACACTCTCTGTGTAAAAAAACTTAGCCCTAAACCTCTCTCCTGTCAACTTGTTCTGGTGTTCACGACAGTTGCCCTGTGAAACAGGCTGTTCACACTATAATCTTGTCTCCCTCGAGCAAGTCACCTCTCACCCTTCTTCACTCCAAAGAAAGTATCCCCAAAGGACGTACACGGTTAATGTTAGGGGGTGAGAGGGGGGAGAGAGGGGAGAGGGGGAGAGGGGGGAGAGGGGGGAGAGGGGGGAGAGGGGGGAGAGGGGGGAGAGGGGGGAGAGGGGGGAGAGGGGGGAGAGGGGGGAGAGGGGGGAGAGGGGGGAGGGGGGGGAGAGGGGGGAGGGGGGGGAGAGGGGGAGGGGGGGGAGAGGGGGGAGGGGGGGGAGAGGGGGGAGGGGGGGGAGAGGGGGGAGGGGGAGAGGGGGGAGGGGGGAGAGGGGGGAGGGGGGAGAGGGGGGAGGGGGGAGAGGGGGGAGGGGGGAGAGGGGGGAGGGGGGAGAGGGGGGAGGGGGGAGAGGGGGGAGGGGGGAGAGGGGGGAGAGGGGAGAGGGGGGAGGGGGGAGGGGGAGAGGGGGGAGGGGGGAGAGGGGGGAGGGGGGAGGGGGGAGAGGGGGGAGGGGGAGAGGGGGGAGGGGGGAGGGGTGAGAGGGGGAGGGGGTGAGAGGGGGGAGGGGTGAGAGGGGGGAGGGGTGAGAGGGGGGAGGGGTGAGAGGGGGGAGGGGTGAGAGGGGGGAGGGGTGAGAGGGGGGAGGGGTGAGAGGGGGAGGGGTGAGAGGGGAGGGGTGAGAGGGGGAGGGGTGAGAGGGGGAGGGGTGAGAGGGGGGAGGGGTGAGAGGGGGGAGGGGTGAGAGGGGGGAGGGGTGAGAGGGGGGAGGGGTGAGAGGGGGGAGGGGTGAGAGGGGGGAGGGGTGAGAGGGGGGAGGGGTGAGAGGGGGGAGGGGTGAGAGGGGGGAGGGGTGAGAGGGGGGAGGGGTGAGAGGGGGGAGGGTGAGAGGGGGAGGGGTGAGAGGGGGGAGGGGTGAGAGGGGGGAGGGGTGAGAGGGGGGAGGGGTGAGAGGGGGGAGGGGTGAGAGGGGGGAGGGGTGAGAGGGGGGAGGGGTGAGAGGGGGAGGGGTGAGAGGGGGGAGGGGTGAGAGGGGGAGGGGTGAGAGGGGGGAGGGGTGAGAGGGGGGAGGGGTGAGAGGGGGGAGGGGTGAGAGGGGGGAGGGGTGAGAGGGGGGAGGGGTGAGAGGGGGGAGGGGTGAGAGGGGGGAGGGGTGAGAGGGGGGAGGGGTGAGAGGGGGGAGGGGTGAGAGGGGGGAGGGGTGAGAGGGGGGAGGGGTGAGAGGGGGAGGGGTGAGAGGGGGGAGGGGTGAGAGGGGGGAGGGGTGAGAGGGGGGGAGGGGTGAGAGGGGGGAGGGGTGAGAGGGGGGAGGGGTGAGAGGGGGGAGGGGTGAGAGGGGGGAGGGGTGAGAGGGGGGAGGGGTGAGGGGTGAGAGGGGGGAGGGGTGAGAGGGGGGAGGGGTGAGAGGGGGGAGGGGTGAGAGGGGGAGGGGTGAGAGGGGGGAGGGGTGAGAGGGGGGAGGGGTGAGAGGGGGGAGGGGTGAGAGGGGGGAGGGGTGAGAGGGGGGAGGGGTGAGGGGGGGAGGGGTGAGAGGGGGGAGGGGTGAGAGGGGGGAGGGGTGAGAGGGGGGAGGGGTGAGAGGGGGGAGGGGTGAGAGGGGGGAGGGGTGAGAGGGGGGAGGGGTGAGAGGGGGGAGGGGTGAGAGGGGGAGGGGTGAGAGGGGGGAGGGGTGAGAGGGGGGAGGGGTGAGAGGGGGGAGGGGTGAGAGGGGGGAGGGGTGAGAGGGGGGAGGGGTGAGAGGGGGGAGGGGTGAGAGGGGGGAGGGGTGAGAGGGGGGAGGGGTGAGAGGGGGGAGGGGTGAGAGGGGGGAGGGGTGAGAGGGGGGAGGGGTGAGAGGGGGGAGGGGTGAGAGGGGGGAGGGGTGAGAGGGGGGAGGGGTGAGAGGGGGGAGGGGTGAGAGGGGGGAGGGGTGAGAGGGGGGAGGGGTGAGAGGGGGGAGGGGTGAGAGGGGGGAGGGGTGAGAGGGGGGAGGGGTGAGAGGGGGGAGGGGTGAGAGGGGGGAGGGGTGAGAGAGGGGAGGGGTGAGAGAGGGGAGGGGTGAGAGGGGAGGGGTGAGAGAGGGGAGGGGTGAGAGAGGGGAGGGGGTGAGAGGGGAGGGGTGAGAGAGGGGAGGGGTGAGAGAGGGGAGGGGTGAGAGAGGGGAGGGGTGAGAGAGGGGAGGGGTGAGAGAGGGGAGGGGTGAGAGAGGGGAGGGGTGAGAGAGGGGAGGGGTGAGAGAGGGGAGGGGTGAGAGAGGGGAGGGGTGAGAGAGGGAGGGGTGAGAGAGGGGTGGGGTGAGAGAGGGGAGGGGTGAGAGAGGGGAGGGGTGAGAGAGGGGAGGGGTGAGAGAGGGGAGGGGTGAGAGAGGGGAGGGGTGAGAGAGGGGAGGGGTGAGAGAGGGGAGGGGTGAGAGAGGGGAGGGGTGAGAGAGGGGAGGGGTGAGAGAGGGGGGTGTGAGAGGGGAGGGGTGAGAGAGGGGAGGGGTGAGAGAGGGGAGGGGTGAGAGAGGGGAGGGGTGAGAGAGGGGGAGGGGTGGAGAGGGGAGGGGTGAGAGAGGGGAGGGGTGAGAGAGGGGAGGGGTGAGAGAGGGGAGGGGTGAGAGAGGGGAGGGGTGAGAGAGGGGAGGGGTGAGAGAGGGGAGGGGTGAGAGAGGGGAGGGGTGAGAGAGGGGAGGGGTGAGAGAGGGGAGGGGGTGAGAGAGGGGAGGGGTGAGAGAGGGGAGGGGTGAGAGAGGGGAGGGGTGAGAGAGGGGAGGGTGAGAGAGGGGAGGGGTGAGAGAGGGGAGGGGTGAGGAGGGGAGGGGTGAGAGAGGGGAGGGGTGAGAGAGGGGAGGGGTGTGAGAGGGGAGGGGTGAGAGAGGGGAGGGGTGAGAGAGGGGAGGGGTGAGAGAGGGGAGGGGTGAGAGAGGGGAGGGGTGAGAGAGGGGAGGGGTGAGAGAGGGGAGGGGTGAGAGAGGGGAGGGGTGAGAGAGGGGAGGGGTGAGAGAGGGGAGGGGTGAGAGAGGGGAGGGGTGAGAGAGGGGAGGGGTGAGAGAGGGGAGGGGTGAGAGAGGGGAGGGGTGAGAGAGGTTCGCGACATGTGTGGACAAGAACATGGCCCAGCCAGTGTCAGGAAGAGACCACATTGTACCAGAAAGCTCCAGCGAGCGGTACAAGCTGGTGTGGCGTTCTGAAACCCCCCCATTGTCTGTGCCCAGCTGGCATGGCCGAGCAGCCTCTTCCCCGCATACTCCTCGCCTCCCCCACACTCTTCCCCGGCATTCTCTGGCTTGCCTTCTTCACATTCTTCCCTCCCCCAGCCACAGGACACACAGGCAGAAACTCACTGCTACAGACCATCAAAACACAGAGACCGATGAACAAAATGACAAGGGCAGTTCATTTGCTGTGTAACACTGGTGTACAGTACTGGTGGGGACGGTTCTGTCCATGTTTAACACTGGGGTACAGGACTGTTGGGGACGGTTCTGTCCCTGTGTCACACCGGGGTTCAGTGCTGGTGGGAACAAATCTGTCCCTGTGTCACACCGGGGTACAGTGCTGGTGGGAATATATCTGTCCCTGTGTCACACCGGGGTACAGTGCTGGTAGGGACAGGTCTGTCCCTATGTCACACCGGGGTACATGGCTGGTGGGGACGTGTCTGACTGGGGTACAGTGCTGGTGGGAACAAATCTGTCCCTGTGTCACACCGGGGTACAGTGCTGGTGAGGATGGGTCTGTCCCTGTGTCACACCAGGGTACAGGGCTGTTGGGGACAGGTCTGTCCCTGTGTCACACCGGGGTACAGTGCTGGGTGGGAACAAATCTGTCCCTGTGTCACACTGGGGTACAGTGCTGGTGGGGATGGGTCTGTCCCTATGTCACACCGGGGTACATGGCTGGTGGGGGACGTGTCTGACGGGGTACAGTGCTGGTGGGAACAAATCTGTCCCTGTGTCACACCGGGGTACAGTGCTGGTGGGGATGGGTCTGTCCCTGTGTTACACCAGGGTACAGGGCTGTTGGGGACAGATCTGTCCCTGTGTCACACCGGGGTACAGTGCTGGGTGGGAACAAATCTGTCCCTGTGTCACACTGGGGTACAGTGCTGGTGGGGATGGGTCTGTCCCTGTGTCACACCAGGGTACAGGGCTGTTGGGGACAGGTCTGTCCCTGTGTCACACCGGGGTACAGTGCTGGTGGGAACAAATCTGTCCCTGTGTCACACCGGGGTACAGTGCTGGTGGGAACAAATCTGTCCCTGTGTCACACCGGGGTACAGGGCTTGTGGGGACGGGTCGGTCCCTGTGTCACACCGGGGTACAGGGCTGGTGGGGACGGGTCGGTCCCTGTGTCACACCGGGGTACAGGGCTGGTGGGGACGGGTCGGTCCCTGTGTCACACCGGGGTACAGGGCTGGTGGGGACGGGTCGGGTCCCTGTGTCACACCGGGGTACAGGGCTGGTGGGGACGGGTCGGTCCCTGTGTCACACCGGGGTACAGGGCTGGTGGGGACGGGTCGGTCCCTGTGTCACACCGGGGTACAGGGCTGGTGGGGACGGGTCGGTCCCTGTGTCACACCGGGGTACAGGGCTGGTGGGGACGGGTCGGTCCCTGTGTCACACCGGGGGTACAGGGCTGGTGGGGACGGGTCGGTCCCTGTGTCACACCGGGGTACAGGGCTGGTGGGGACGGGTCGGTCCCTGTGTCACACCGGGTACAGGGCTGGTGGGGACGGGTCGGTCCCTGTGTCACACCGGGGTACAGGGCTGGTGGGGACGGGTCGGTCCCTGTGTCACACCGGGGTACAGGGCTGGTGGGGACGGGTCGGTCCCTGTGTCACACCGGGGTACAGGGCTGGTGGGGACGGGTCGGGTCCCTGTGTCACACCGGGGTACAGGGCTGGTGGGGACGGGTCGGTCCCTGTGTCACACCGGGGTACAGGGCTGGTGGGGACGGGTCGGTCCCTGTGTCACACCGGGGTACAGGGCTGGTGGGGACGGGTCGGTCCCTGTGTCACACCGGGGTACAGGGCTGGTGGGGACGGGTCGGTCGGTCCCTTTGTCACACCGGGGTACAGGACTGGTGGGGACAGATCGGTCCCTGTGTCACACTGGGGTACAGTACTGGTGGGGACTCGTTATGTTTCTATGAAATCCCCCCCCTTCATTAAATATAGAACACTACAGTACAGGACACGTACTTGTACCATGATCTTTTGCCGACCCATATATATCTATATAAAGAGGAAAGTCCTCCCTATCCTGTGACTCTCCATTTTTCTTCCTTTCATGTACTTGTCTAAGAGTCTCTTACATGCCCCCATCGTTCTAGCCTCCAGCACCACCATCCCCAGCAAGGCATTCCAGGGACCCACCATTCTCTGTGTCTCCCCTAAACTTCCTGCCCTTCACTTTGTACACACGTCCTCTGGTGTTTGCTGATCCTGCCATGGGAAACACGCACTGGCTGTCCACCCTGTCTATGCCCCTCTTATCTTGTCCACCTCTATCAAATCTCCTCTCATCCTTCTTCGCTCCAAAGAAAAAAAGACCCAGCTCTGCGAACCTTGCCTCATGAGACCTGTTCCCCAATCCAGGCAACATCCTGGTGAATCTCCTCTGCCCCCTCTCCACAGTTCCTACATCCTTCCTGTAACTGGAACTTAACGCAATATTTTTGTCATATTCCGAGAGAAGGGGAGACTGGGTAACGGGATGGTCAGGTGTAGAGATGTTCCCATGATGTAGAGTCCCGACAGAGGGGGTAGATGTTTGGAAGATCAGGAAATATGAACTGAGAAAGGGAGGGGTGTGAGGATGTGGGTCAGATCACTCAGAAGTGTCCTCTCTATGTCACCTCCATGGCCACCTTTCCTACCCTCCCCATTCTCTTTCCTCTATCACTCCCCTACCCAGACCTCTCTCCCTCCTCCCTTTCATCCCCCATGTCTCCCTCACACTTCTCCAGCCTTCCCTGCTCTCCCTCCTCCTTTTCCAACTCTCCCACATTCCTCCCGGTCTCTTTCTCTCTCTACACTTTTTACCCCCATCCCTCTTCATCCCACTCTCCCTCCTTCACACACCCCCTCTCCTTCCTTTCTCTCCCTGTCCATCTCTCACTCCCTCTCCCAACCCCCCACTCTCCCCTCTATCCCTCCCCCTCTCACAAACCCCCACCCTCCTTCCATATCTCCCACCCTCCCTCCGTCTCTCTGCCCAACAGTGACTAGGGCATCTACAAGGCCCAATGTGCCAGCTGCTGGTTCCAGCCCACAAACGCCAGGCTGCTTCAGGAAGCAGAGCAGGCGTGGGTCAGGAATTCTTTTGGAGGGGGGGGAAATGGTGGTGGGGGCTCACTGTCCATTGCTATGGGATCTTGCTGTGCTCGTGGGAAGGATGTGCATGGATGGGGGAGGCAGATGGAGAAAGCCTGTGTGTTAGCGCGCGGCTGTTGGAGGCGGGGGTTAACATCAGTCAGAGGAATTGTCAAAGGGTTTGGTTTCAAGGCTGAGGGGAAGGAGAGATGAATGGGGGAAAATAGCACAGAGGAGGTGGGGAGAGAGTAAGGAGGGAGGGGAGACCAGGGTAGGGGTGGGGAGGGGGGGAAAGGAAAGGGGGGAAGGGAAGGGGAGGGGAGGGAGAGAACTGAATTGAGGACAAATGGAAGGGAGATAAGGGAAGATCCCCCCCCCCCATCTCTCTCTTTCTCCTCGCTGCAGGGTTACACGCTGCCAGTCCATGCTCCTGTCAGTGATTTTGAGCTTTGGACCGCAGGGGGCAGAGGATGACGGAACAGTCAAAACAATCACTGTGACGTTTGTGTGTGAGTCTGCACGCACCAGAGAGTGTGCGTCAGTATGAATCAGTGTGGCTGTGTGAGGGGAGAGAGAGGTCGGAGATCAGGAGTTGCATTGTACATTAGGACAGTGTGCCTGACCCTGGGAGTGTGTGATGGGACAGTGCACAGGGAGCTTCACTCTGTGTCTGACCCTGGAAGTGTGTGATTGGACGATGCGGAGGGAGCTTTACTCCGTGTCTGACCCTGGGAGTGTGTGACGGGATGGTGTGGAGGGAGTTTCACTCTGGGTCTGACCCCAGGTGCATGTGATGGGATGGTGTGGAGGGTGCTTCACTCTGGGTCTGACCCCAGAAGTGTGTGATGGGATGGTGCGGAGGGAGATTCCCTCTGTGTCTGATCACACACTCCCTCTCTCTCTCCACACTTTCCCATCACACACCATCTACGAATTTGGTGATGATCCCACAGTAGTGGGTTGTGTAAAGGAAGGGGATGAGTCTGCATACAGGATGGAGATTGAACACTTGGCTGAATGGTGAACAACAGCCTTGCACTCAATGTCACCAAAAGCATGGAGCTGATTGTTGACCTCTAGTGATCAACAGGGGATCAGAGGTGGGCAGGTGGAGCACATTTATGTTCTTGGGAGTCATTATCTCAGAGGACCTTCCCTGAACTCCACGTACCAATGGCATAGAAAAGAAAGCACGTCAGCATCTACATCCTCAGGAGTTTGCGGAGGTTTGGAGTGATACCAGAAACCACGGCAAATTTCTACAGTGGTGTGGTGGAAAGTTTGCTGACCAGCTGCATCACAGTCTGGTACGGGGTCAGCAATACCCCTGGCATAAAGCCCTGCCAAAGGTAGTGGATGCAGCCTAGGATACCACAGGCAAAACCCTCCCCACCATCGGGAACATCTACAGGGAACGCTGCTGTGGGAGAGCAGCAGCGATCATTGAAGATCCTCACCTCCCAGCACACGCTGCTATCATCGGGAAAAATGTCTCGGTGCCTCAAGACTCACACCACCAGGTTCAGGAACAACTGCTCATCGTCCTCCATCAGACTCCTCAACGACAAACTCAATTGGGGATTCATTTAAGGACTCATGCCTTTATTGATGTTCTTTGCTCTCCTTGTATTGTAGTCAGTCTGTTTACATTTGTTATCGGTTTACAGTTCTTTTGATTGTTCACACCATGTACAGTTGATTTTTGCACTACCAATCAGTGGTAATTCTTCCATGCCCACAGGAAAAAGGAATCTCAAGGTTGTATGTGGTAATTTATGTACCCTGACAATAAATCTGAAATCCTGGGAGTGTGTGATGGGATACTGCAGAGGTAGCTTTCCTCTGTGTCTGACCCCGGGAGTGTGTGATGGGACGGTGCGGTGGGAACTTCACTCTGTATCTGACCCTGGAAGTGTGTGATGGGATGGTGCGGAGGGAGCTTCACTCTGTGTCTGAACCCGGGACCCGGTCTTAGAAAGATTGGAAACTTCTTTGGGCCATTGTAAAAACAAACAGATTTCAAAAGGAGCGGGTAAATAAGATCAGGAACGGTAGGGGAGAAGGCATTGTCTGACTAATCCCATCTCACTAATCTGCCAGAGGTGGTCACTAAGTAACTAGCCAGCACTGACCATTGTTGGCTGGCGTTGCTGATGACCCCAACATCTCAAAACACTTTAAACCAACCCCACAGGAAACATCCCACCCAGAAGCATACTAAAGGGCATTCCGCCCATGTGATACCAGCCCTCGGGCTGTCGGAGGGTTGGGAAAAGGTGGTGAGGACGGAAGAGCGGTGAGGGGGAAAGGGGCGGTGAGGGAGTGTGGAGGTCAGGGCGGAGGCAGCGAGAGGGCAGGGGCGAGGAGGAAGGGGGAGGAGGTAAGGGTTGGGACAGCGAGGAGGGAGGAGGATGGGGAAGGGGAAAGTATTACAAAATCCCTCTGTGAAACCAGAAGGGCTGAACTGCCTCCTGCTATCCCCTGGTGGGATGGGGAGGGGCTGAACATCTGATTGGGCAGGTTATGTAAGTGCTAGTTACAGGTGTACGCACAGCGTTTGCAGGTAGCAGTGTGTGTACTGCGTAAATAATCATGGTTCCTGTCTGCATAAAATGCCTCCTTGCATCTGCACAGGTCCAAGGACATATTGCATATAGGTTTATGCAAACACAGGTCTCCCAGCAAATGCAAACACAGCAGAAATGCCAGCTCCTTTCAACACGTCCAAGTGTACAAGCAGGTGACTTAAAACACAAGCACCACTTGTCATGTCTTGCATAAATTCAGCACCTGTATGCAGTTACTGGAAATACAGTATAAACAGGACGCATCCCAAATGTATCTAAGTATGGCACACAGAGGGGACAAGGCGGGGGTGGAGGGAGGGAAGTGAGAAGGTGCATGGAGGAAAGATGGGATGGGGTGAAGAGGGGGTTGGGGCAGAGGTAGGTACAAGAACAGGGATGGTGGGGTGAGGGTCGAGAGGAGGACGGAGAAGGGAAGGGGAGCTGTGGGAGAGGAACAGGGCAGCGGCATGACCAAGATGAGGGGGATGGGCCCAGGTAACAGAAAAGGGAAGAACAAAGATAGTTAACCATAACAGAGGTCTATCTCTCCTCTGATGAGGGGGGGTCGAGGAGGGGGGGCGAGGGGGGGGGCGAGGGGGGGGGGCGAGGGGGGGGGCGAGGGGGGGGGCGAGGGGGGGGGCGAGGGGGGGGGCGAGGGGGGGGGCGAGGGGGGGGGGCGAGGGGGGGGGCGAGGGGGGGGGCGAGGGGGGGGGGCGAGGGGGGGGCGAGGGGGGGGGCGAGGGGGGGGCGAGGGGGGGGCGAGGGGGGGGCGAGGGGGGGGCGAGGGGGGGGGCGAGGGGGGGCGAGGGGGGGGGGCGAGGGGGGGGGCGAGGGGGGGGGCGAGGGGGGGGCGAGGGGGGGGGGCGAGGGGGGGGCGAGGGGGGGGCGAGGGGGGGGCGAGGGGGGGGCGAGGGGGGGGGGCGAGGGGGGGGGGCGAGGGGGGGGGCGAGGGGGGGGGGCGAGGGGGGGGGCGAGGGGGGGGCGAGGGGGGGGCGAGGGGGGGGGCGAGGGGGGGGGCGAGGGGGGGGCGAGGGGGGGAGAGGGGGGGGAGAGGGGGGGCGAGGAGGGGGAGAGAGGAGGGGGAGAGGGGGGCGAGGAGGGGGAGAGGGGGGGCGAGGAGGGGGAGAGGGGGGGCGAGGAGGGGGAGAGGGGGGGCGAGGAGGGGGAGAGGGGGGGCGAGGAGGGGGAGAGGGGGGGCGAGGAGGGGGAGAGGGGGGGCGAGGAGGGGGAGAGGGGGGCGAGGAGGGGGAGAGGGGGGGCGAGGGGGGCGAGGAGGGGGCGAGGGGGGGCGAGGAGGGGGAGAGGGGGGGCGAGGAGGGGGAGAGGGGGGGCGAGGAGGGGGAGAGGGGGGGCGAGGAGGGGGAGAGGGGGGGCGAGGAGGGGGAGAGGGGGGGCGAGGAGGGGGAGAGGGGGGGCGAGGAGGGGGAGAGGGGGGGCGAGGAGGGGGAGAGGGGGGGCGAGGAGGGGGAGAGGGGGGGCGAGGAGGGGGAGAGGGGGGGCGAGGAGGGGGAGCGAGGAGGGGGAGAGGAGGGGGAGAGGGGGGAGAGGGGGGGCGAGGAGGGGGGGCGAGGAGGGGGGGCGAGGAGGGGGAGAGGGGGGGCGAGGAGGGGAGAGGGGGGGCGAGGAGGGGGAGAGGGGGGCGAGGAGGGGGAGAGGGGGGCGAGGAGGGGGAGAGGGGGGGCGAGGAGGGGGGCGAGGAGGGGGAGAGGGGGGGCGAGGAGGGGGAGAGGGGGGCGAGGAGGGGGAGAGGGGGGCGAGGAGGGGAGAGGGGGGCGAGGAGGGGGAGAGGGGGGGCGAGGAGGGGGAGAGGGGGGGCGAGGAGGGGGAGAGGGGGGGCGAGGAGGGGGAGAGAGGAGGGGGCGAGGGGGGCGAGGAGGGGGAGAGGGGGGCGAGGAGGGGGAGAGGGGGGGAGAGGAGGGGGAGAGGGGGGGCGAGGAGGGGGAGAGGGGGGGCGAGGAGGGGGAGAGGGGGGGCGAGGAGGGGGAGAGGGGGGGCGAGGAGGGGGAGAGGGGGGGCGAGGAGGGGGAGAGGGGGGGCGAGGAGGGGGGAGAGGGGGGCGAGGAGGGGGAGAGGGGGGGCGAGGAGGGGGAGCGAGGAGGGGGAGAGGGGGGGCGAGGAGGGGGAGAGGGGGGGGCGAGGAGGGGGAGAGGGGGGGCGAGGAGGGGAGAGGGGGGGCGAGGAGGGGGAGAGGGGGGGCGAGGAGGGGAGAGGGGGGCGAGGAGGGGGAGAGGGGGGGCGAGGAGGGGGAGAGGGGGGGCGAGGAGGGGGAGAGGGGGGCGAGGAGGGGGAGAGGGGGGGCGAGGAGGGGAGAGGGGGGGCGAGGAGGGGGAGAGGGGGGGCGAGGAGGGGGAGAGGGGGGGCGAGGAGGGGGAGAGGGGGGGCGAGGAGGGGGAGAGGGGGGGCGAGGAGGGGGAGCGAGGAGGGGGAGAGGGGGGGCGAGGAGGGGGAGAGGGGGGGGCGAGGAGGGGGGGGGGAGAGGGGGGGCGAGGAGGGGGAGAGGGGGGGCGAGGAGGGGGAGAGGGGGGGCGAGGAGGGGGAGAGGGGGGGCGAGGAGGGGGAGAGGGGGGGCGAGGAGGGGAGAGGGGGGGCGAGGAGGGGGAGAGGGGGGGCGAGGAGGGGGAGAGGGGGGGCGAGGAGGGGGAGAGGGGGGGCGAGGAGGGGAGAGGGGGGGCGAGGAGGGGGAGAGGGGGGGCGAGGAGGGGGAGAGGGGGGGCGAGGAGGGGGAGAGGGGGGGCGAGGAGGGGGAGAGGGGGGGCGAGGAGGGGGAGAGGGGGGGCGAGGAGGGGGAGAGAGGAGGGGGAGAGGGGGGCGAGGAGGGGGAGAGGGGGGGCGAGGAGGGGGAGAGGGGGGGCGAGGAGGGGGAGAGGGGGGGCGAGGAGGGGGAGAGGGGGGGCGAGGAGGGGGAGAGGGGGGGCGAGGAGGGGAGAGGGGGGGCGAGAATCACTTGGCCTCTATGTGTCTGTAGCTGCTACCATGTGAAGAAAGAGTGACTCGCAAGACTGGGATCATACCCTAGCTGTGCGACCCTCCCGCTTGTATGCTCCCCTGACCTTCCCTCACATGCTCCCCTGACCTTCCCTCACATGCTCCCCTGACCTTCCCTCACATGCTCCCTGACCTTCCCTCACATGCTCCCCTGACCTTCCCTCACATGCTCCCCTGACCTTCCCTCACATGCTCCCCTGACCTTCCCTCACATGCTCCCCACCCACACACCCTTTCCTCACTCGCGCTCCCCTCCCCGCACGTCCTCCCCTCGTGCACTCCCCACTCCCTTCGCACCCTTGCCCACACCATCCTCACTCACACATTCCCCTGTCTGCTTGACTCTTCCATTGTTGTTCTCTATTCCCTTCCCTGTCTGTGTACATTTGCATGCATTTCTCTACACCATCTGGATTCCATGTTTCTGCATGGGGTGTTTCTGCTGGTGCATGTCTCTTCCTCCTCCCCCCAACCAGGTCCATCCTCCCTCTATCCCCACATCTCAACACCCCAACGTGCACGTTTCTGCCTGTGCATGTCACTCCCTCATGTAGAAGCAAGTTTACATTTGGTGACACTGACCTGTGTGCGTCTTTCAGATTGTGTATACATGGTCTCTGCTCTCACGAGTGTGTGTCCCTATGTCTGCATGCCCAAGCAAGTGCCCCTGTGTGTGTGTGTGTGTGTGTGTGTGTGTGTGTGTGCGCGCCTCTGCACGCACGCCCTTAACTGTGCGCATCTCTACGTGAGCATGCTTGCACCTGCATGTCCCTAAGCAGTTATGTCTTTTCATCCGTATGTGCCTCTCGATGTGCCTGTCCCTGCATGTGCAAATTATGGTCCGTGTTTACCTGCAGTGTCTCTCCATGGATGCACTACATGCTTTCATGCCCGTTATCAGTGGGAGCATGTGAGCACGTGTCTGTTGTGCACAAACGTGAGTGTGTCAGGGTGAGCGAGACACTGAGTGAGACACTGAGTGAGCGGGGCACATGTGTCCGTGGGCGGGCTTCGCCGGCTCCCGCACATGCCCCATGTGGGGGGGGGGTCCCCCGGTGCCCGGGACCCACCAGTCACGAAGGGGAGGGGTCCCCGGTGCCCGGGACCCACCAGTCACGAAGGGGAGGGGTCCCCCGGTGCCCGGGACCCACCAGTCACGAAGGGGAGGGGTCCCCCGGTGCCCGGGACCCACCAGTCACGAAGGGGAGGGGTCCCCCGGTGCCCGGGACCCACCAGTCACGAAGGGGAGGGGTCCCCCGGTGCCCGGGACCCACCAGTCACGAAGGGGAGGGGTCCCCCGGTGCCCGGGACCCACCAGTCACGAAGGGGAGGGGTCCCCCGGTGCCCGGGACCCACCAGTCACGAAGGGGAGGGGTCCCCCGGTGCCCGGGACCCACCAGTCACGAAGGGGAGGGGTCCCCCGGTGCCCGGGACCCACCAGTCACGAAGGGGAGGGGTCCCCCGGTGCCCGGGACCCACCAGTCACGAAGGGGAGGGGTCCCCCGGTGCCCGGGACCCACCAGTCACGAAGGGGAGGGGTCCCCCGGTGCCCGGGACCCACCAGTCACGAAGGGGAGGGGTCCCCCGGTGCCCGGGACCCACCAGTCACGAAGGGGAGGGGTCCCCCGGTGCCCGGGACCCACCAGTCACGAAGGGGAGGGGTCCCCCGGTGCCCGGGACCCACCAGTCACGAAGGGGAGGGGTCCCCCGGTGCCCGGGACCCACCAGTCACGAAGGGGAGGGGTCCCCCGGTGCCCGGGACCCACCAGTCACGAAGGGGAGGGGTCCCCCGGTGCCCGGGACCCACCAGTCACGAAGGGGAGGGGTCCCCCGGTGCCCGGGACCCACCAGTCACGAAGGGGAGGGGTCCCCCGGTGCCCGGGACCCACCAGTCACGAAGGGGAGGGGTCCCCCGGTGCCCGGGACCCACCAGTCACGAAGGGGAGGGGTCCCCCGGTGCCCGGGACCCACCAGTCACGAAGGGGAGGGGTCCCCCGGTGCCCGGGACCCACCAGTCACGAAGGGGAGGGGTCCCCCGGTGCCCGGGACCCACCAGTCACGAAGGGGAGGGGTCCCCCGGTGCCCGGGACCCACCAGTCACGAAGGGGAGGGGTCCCCCGGTGCCCGAGACCCACCAGTCACGAAGGGGAGGGGTCCGCGGTGCCCGGGACCCACCAGTCACGAAGGGGAGGGGTCCCCGGTGCCCACCAGTCACGAAGGGGAGGGGTCCCCGGTGCCCGGGACCCACCAGTCACGAAGGGGAGGGGTCCCCGGGACCCACCAGTCACGAAGGGGAGGGGTCCCCGGGACCCACCAGTCACGAAGGGGAGGGGTCCCCGGGACCCACCAGTCACGAAGGGGAGGGGTCCCCGGTGCCCGGGACCCACCAGTCACGAAGGGGAGGGGTCCCCGGTGCCCGGGACCCACCAGTCACGAAGGGGAGGGGTCCCCGGTGCCCGGGACCCACCAGTCACGAAGGGGAGGGGTCCCCGGTGCCCGGGACCCACCAGTCACGAAGAGGAGGGGTCCCTGGTGTCGTGACCCACAGTTCGCCGCCTGGTTCAACAGGCGCTAAAAAAAATTCCCCGGCTTTCACCAACAAGCAAAAAACTTTGCTGCTGCCAACTCCCGCCCCTCCTTGTAGACCTGGCTCAGATTTCTTCTTCTTAGAGAGAGAGAGAGAGACAGAGAGAGAGAGATGGGGGGGGGGGGAGGTAGAGAGAGAAAGGAGGGGGATGGGGTGGGCTGGAGGAAGCCCCTCCGTGTGTCGTACCCTATCTCTTTTCCTGGAGGTGGGCGCACGCCCCCCCCCACCCCCGTCTCTTACTCTGGCCCCACACTCCCATCCGTGTCTGTTCCTCCCCGATCCACGTCGCACACAAACCGAAAGTTTGAGAGATTATTTTTTTCTCTTTCTCCCCACCCCCCCCCCGACCCTCCGCCCCCGTCTCCTTCCACCAAAGCTAGAAATCCGAACCCAAGTTCTTCGAACCCAAGCCCCCCCCCCCCCCCCCCTTCTCCCCTCCTTCCTTGCACAAGGCCCCAAAGGAGAGACGACAAAAGAAAAGTTTTTGTTGTTTCAGTGAGAGGCCCGCAGTGTCGGGGCGGCAGTCCCGGGGACTTTCAGTCGGAAACGAGCCCGGTCCCTGGAACTCGAGTTGGGAGGGGGGGGGACTTTCTCCCCCCCCCCAAAAAAAACCTCGGAAATTAACAAAAGAAGCGTCCTGGGCAGAGACGGAAACGCTAAGTTAATTAGTTTCAAATCTGTGCTGCGGGAATCCTTACTCCATTTTACAACCAACCCCCCCTCCCCTCCCCTCCCCTCCCCACACGTCCGCGTCTTCGTTACTTCCAGCACTTTGGTGGGGGTGGGGGGGGGGGGGGAAACAAAACGGAAAACTTTAACCTAACAAAAATCAGCTCCTTTTCCTTCAAATTTCACCCAAGGAAAATCACCCCCTCCAAAAAAATGTAAAGGTTTCTCTCTCTTCCCCCCCCCCCCCAGGGCAATTCTTGTGTAAAAACAAAATTCTTTGGGTGGATTTAAAGTTGCGAGGGTGGGGGGGGGGAAGGAAAGATTTAATTGTTTTTAAAATCGGGATGATTACCTTGCAAACGCAAGGTCGGGGTTCATTTTTGAAATTAAAAATATCTTCGGAGTCTTTTTCAATTGAAATTCCCCCGTGCGATTCGCTCTAGAGTCATTGACACGAAGGGAGAGTGAAGCGAATCAACAAGTCGCCGGGGAACAACTTGGTGCGTCCGGCCGCTCTGCAAAAGGGGAGTCTAACCTGGTTCGGCTGAAGTCTTCATGCTCCCCTCGCCCGATGCAACACCCTGGCCCAAACGCGACTCAGCTCTCCGCTTGAAGGCCGCCACACATTGCTGCCTGCCTGGTGACTAAGGTTCGGCTCCCTCTCCTCCTCCTCTTCGCTGTAACACGTTTAATATTTGTTTCAGAGTTCAGTCCGCCCACGGGCTCCACGGCTCGTCTGACGTAATGAGGTAAAAAATCGTCGGCATGGTGATAGGGGAGGGAGAGGAGAGAAGAGAAGGAGGGAGAGGAGAGAAGAGAAGGGGAGAAGGGGGGGGAGAAGGGGGGGGAGAGGGTGGGGGAGGAGGGGAGGGGGAGGAGGGGGAGGAGGGGGAGAGGGGGAGGGGGAGGGGGAGAGGGGGAGGGGGAGAGGGGGAGGGGGGGGAGAGGGGGGGGGAGGGAGGGGGGGGGAGGGAGGGGGGGGGAGGGAGGGAGGGGGGGGAGGGGGGGGGGGAGGGAGGGGGGGGGGAGGGGGGGGGGGAGGGAGGGGGGGGGGGAGGGAGGGGGGAGGGAGGGGGGAGGGAGGGGGGAGGGAGGGGGGGGGAGGGAGGGGGGAGGGAGGGGGGAGGGAGGGGGGGGGGAGGGAGGGGGGGGGGGAGGGGGGGGGGAGGGAGGGGGGGGGGGAGGGAGGGGGGGGGGAGGGAGGGGGGGGGGAGGGAGGGGGGGGGGGAGGGGGGGGGGGAGGGGGGGGGGGAGGGAGGGGGGGGGGGAGGGAGGGGGGAGGAGGGGGGGGGGAGGAGGGGGGGGGGGAGGGGAAGGAGTGGGGGGGAAGGGGAAGGAGAGAGAAGGGAGGGATAAAGATTGGGAGATGGCAAGAAAGCAGTGAAAGATATGAGGAGGAGAGAATGAGATGGGGAAGGGGATAGGAAATGAAAAGCAAGAGAGAGGAGAGAGGGAATTGAGGCAAGGGAAAAGAGTCGGGAAATTGAGACCCAAAGCTGGGATGGAAGAAAATAGAGGGATACAGGGTTGGGAGGGTTTAGTTTTATTTGGTAGGAATAACATCAAGGGCCTGTACTGTTTCATGTTCTCAATCTGAATCTGAAAAGCTTTGAAAGCCTCCCTTTTTGTCTACAACACCTCCGATCTTTGTGCCCTCTCTTAGACTTTCTGTCACCTCACCCTCCCCTCCCTTGGGAGGATGGGAGAGAAAGTGGGGGAGGGGTTCAACCTGATTGATTTGAAACCCTCCCCCAGCTCACCACTCTGAACAGCTCTGGGTCACCTCTCTGTTTATCTGCAGGCCATTCGCCCCATCTTGTCTGCTGTACTATAATTCTCTCACCCCATTGACCTGCACCTAGTCCATTGTCCTCCGTACCCCTCCAATTCATGTACCTGCCCAAATTTCTCTTAAATGTTAAAATTGAGCCCACATTCACCACTTCAGCTTGTTCCACACTCCCACCGCTCTGTGTGAAGAAGTTCCCCCTAAACTTTTCCCCTTTCGCCCTTAACCCGTGTTCTCTGGTTTGTATCTCGCCCACCCTCAGTGGGAAAAGCCGACCTACATTTACTCTGTCTGTTCCCCTCATCATTTTAAATACCTCGATCAAAATGTAGATAGGAAGTGTGGATAGTGTAGAAGGTTGTCATAGGTTACAACAGGATATAGGCATGATGTAGAGTTGGGCAGATGGGGTTCAATCCAGACAAGTGTGAAGTGATACACTTTGGAAGGTGGAACTTGAACATGCAATACATGGTTAATGGCCAGATTCTTAATAGTGTGGAGGAACAGAGGGACCTTGGGGTCCAAGTCCATCGATCTCTCAATGATGCTGCGCAGATAGGATAGTTCAGACGGCCTTGACCCTAGGGTGCCCTGGGGGGGAAACTGTGACCGTCCAAATTATCCTCACGCCTTGTGGTTAAAACCTCTATCAAGTCCCCCCCACCTCAGCCTCCGACACTCCAGGGAAAAAAGTCAGTCTCTCCTGATGACTCTAGCCCCCCTCTATTCCCGGGAACATTTTGGTGAATCTTTTCCACCTCCCCCCCCCCCCCCACCCAACCCTATCCAGCTCAGTTCTGACCTTCCCACTGGTGGGGACAGGATGAGGGAATGTGTGGGGTGGGGTGGGAGGGGAGGGGAGGGGAGGGGAGAGGTGGGGGTACTTGAGGATTAATTTTGAGACCCTTTAGGTGAGGGTGAGGTGTTGGCAATAAGAATGATGTGTCAGTGGGATGTACATACATCATGCTTTGAAGGAGGGGAGATTATCAGGTCCACAGAACCTTGCGAGCAGGAGGTGATGGCTGGACTCCACTCCAGAAGCAGCCAAGGGAGGGGAGGGTGAGATGACAGAGAGGGCACAAAGATCAGAGGTGTTGTGGTCAACAAGGCTTTCAAAGCTTTTCAGATTCAGATTGAGAACATGGAACAGTACTGGCCCTTTGGCCCTTGATGTTGTGCCAACCCATTTATTCCTACCAAATAAAACTAAACCCTCCCAACCCTGTAACCATCCATGTACCTGTCAAAGAGTTTCTTCAAGGCCCCCAATGTTCCAGCCTCCACCACCATCTCTGGCAAGGCATTCCAGGCCCACACAACTCTGTGTTTTTAAAAATCTTACCCCTGACATCTCCCCTAAACTTGCATCCCCTCACCTTGTACACACGTCCTCTGGTGTTTGCTAATCCTGCCCTGGGAAACAGGTGCTGGCCGTCCACCCTGTCTGTGCCTCTCAGAATCTTGTAGACCTCTATCAAGTCTCCTCTCACCCTTCTTCACTCAATTATTGTTAGATACATACCTGACATTACATACAACCCTGAGGTCCTTTTTTCCTGCGGGCCAGGCAGAATGGCAGTGCAAAAAAACTGTACACAACATACACATGTAAACAGGTAAAGAAATAGAAACAAACTGTGCAATACAGAGAGAAAGAATGTGCACAGTGAGGGTCCCTAAATGAGTCCCTGAGTGAGTTTGTGGTTGAGGAGTCTGATAGTGGAGGGGGAGCAGCTGTTCTTGAACCTGGTGGGTGCAAGTCTTGTGGCACCGATACCTCTTTCCTGAAGGCAGCAGCGAGAACAGAGCGTGTGCTGGGTGGTGTGGGTCCTTGATGATTGCTGCTGCTCTCTGATGGCAGTGCTCCCCGTAGATGTTGCAGATGGTCGGGAGGGTTTTTGCCTGTGATGTCCTGGTCTGTGTCCTGAGCTTGCAGAGGGGTCTGGACCAGCTGGAAAAATGGGCTAAAAAATGGCAGATGGTTTGATGCAATCAAGCGTGAGGGGTTGCATTTTGGACAAACCAAGAAAGGACATACATGGTAAACGGTCAGGCACTGAGGAGTGCGGTGGAACAGAGGGATCTGGGAACACAGATACAAAACTCCCTGAAAGTGGCGTCACAGGTGGACAGGGTTGTAAAGAGAGCTTTTGGCATATTGGCCTTTATTAATCAAAGTATTGAGTCCAGGTGTTGGGATGTTCTGGTGAAGTTATATAAGATATTGGTGTTGCCAGATTTGGAGAATTGTGTGCAGTTTTGGTCACCGAACTACAGGAAAGATCCCAATAAGATAGAAATAGTGTAGAGGAGATTTACTGGATAGTCCCTGGATTTCAGGAACTGAGTTACAGGGAAAGATTAAACAGGTTAGGACTTTATTCCCTGGAATGTAGAAGAATAAAAAATAAAATATTTAAAAAAAATAAATAAATAAATAAAAAGAATGTAGAAGAATAGGGGAAGATGTGATGGAGGTATTTAAAATGGTGAGGAGGAGAGACAGAGTAAATGTAGGTCAACTTTTTCCACTGAGGGTGGGTGAGATACAAACCAGAGGACGTGGGTTAAGGGTGAAAAGGAAGAAGTTGGGGGAATGTGAGGGGGATTTTCTCCCACAGGGAGTGATGGGAGTGTGGAACGAGCTGCCAGCTGCGGTGGTGAATGCAGGTTCAATTTTAACATTGAAGAAGAATTTGGAGAGGTCCATGGATGGAAAAGGGATGGAGGGATATGAACTGGGTGCAGGTTAGTGGGACTGGGCACAGAATTGGAAGGGCTTGTTTTCTGTGCTGTGGTGTTTGATGGTTCAACAGCGGCCAACTTTATAAACAGCAGGCAGCGTTGCAAAAAGGAGACTTAAGCAATGAAGGCACATTGCGGGGGGGGGGGGGGGTCTCAGAAACCCAGACGCACTGAACACTCAGCAAGGAAGACCACAGGGTGCAGTTAGGGAATAGGGGTTCAGGGTGCCCAGAGGGAAGAGCTCTGGGGAGGTGGAGAGGCAGGGTCCAGGGTTCCTTGGGATGGGAGGGGGAGGTTTGTTATGGGGTGGACTGGAGAGGGAGAAGGGGGTCCCACAGAGAGAGACAGGTGAAGAAACAGGGAGTGAACTTGGGTAATGAACCTGGGAAAGAGAGAGAGAGAGGGGGAGAGAAAGGGGAGGGGTAAGAGCAAATCAGAGAGGATTCTACTCCCCGTCACTGCCCAGTGACCCTTGGGTTGGAGGAGGTGGGGGGAAGGAATCAGCCAGGGCTCCTTCTGCCAATATATTTGGGCATTTTGATGAGATGTATCAGAGAGACAATGTAGCACAAGGGAGAAGGGACTATTATCTCAACCCTCCTGAGACAATGTTTGCAAAAGGTGAATACCTCTGGGCCTCAACTATGTTTCTATATTTAACTACAGAACACCAAGAACACACATCTACAACAGCAGCAATGAGGTGCTGTTCCCAGAGTACATGGTCCAATTCTCAAGGGCTGAGGCACACCTTGATTTCAAGGGAGCTTCACTCTGTGATTGACCCAGGGAGTGTGTGATGGGACAGTGTTGAGGGAGCTTCACCAAGTGTCTGACCCCAGGTGTGTGTGATGGGACGGTGTGGAGGGAGCTTTACTCTGTGTCCGACCCCGGGAATGTGTGATGAGATGGTGCAGAGGGAGCTTCACTCTGGATCTGATCCTGGGAGTGTGTGATGGGACGGTGTGGAGGGAGCTTTACTCTGTGTCCGACCCCGGGAATGTGTGATGAGATGGTGCAGAGGGAGCTTCACTCTGTGTCTGGCCCCGGGAGTGTGTGATGGGATGGTGCAGAGGGAGCTTCACTCTGGATCTGATCCTGGGAGTGTGTGATAGGATGGTGGGGAGGGAGCTTTCCTCTGTGTCTGACCCCGGGAGTGTGTGATGGGACGATGTGGAGGGAGCTTCAGCAAGTGTCTGACTGCGGGAGTGTGTGATGGGACGATGTAGAGGGAGCTTCAGCAAGTGTCTGACCCCGGGAGTGTGTGATGGGACGGTGTGGAGGGAGCTCTACTCTGGGTCTGACCCTGGGAGTGGGTGATAGGATGGTGCGGAGGGACATTCCCTCTGAGTCTGACCCCAGGAGTGTGTGTGATGGGATGGTGCGGAGGGAGCTTCACCTTGTGTCTGAGGCTGTTAGATCAGTGAGCCCAGGATGAAAGTTTGCCGCACCCCACTCTCAGCTCTCAGAATTGTGCAGTTCCCATGGGGCCGCAGTTTGTGTCTGTAGCTGCACTAATTGCCTGGTGCCGGAGGTTTGCAGTTAGCTCTCTCCCTTCTGCCTGCTGAAACCTGCAAGGCTGCTGTGATCGGCACCTTCTCCCGGCATTCACAATTAAATGAGAACCGTTGGGGAGACAGTCGGTTCCTTCAAAGCTTCTCCACAAAAATAAACAGCCTGCCCGCCACAGATCCTGGGGAAATTACTGGGAACCTGTCACTGCACACAGCCTGGCTCTCTGGAAAGGCCATTTTGGCCCTTTCTGGCCTGCCACACTGGTATAAGAGGACATTTTGTCCCCCTCTGACACTCTGATATGAGGCTGCTCAGCTTTCGGCCTGCTACATTGGGACAGGAGGCCATTGATCCCCTCTCTGGTCTGCTCCACTGGGAAAGGAGGCCATTGATCCCTTCTTCGTCCTGCAACACTGGGGCAGGAGGCCGTTCAGTCTCTCTCCATCTGCCACCTTGGTTTAGGAGGCCATTCATCCCTCACCAGCCTGCTACACTGGGAAAGGTATGAAACACAGAAGTCTGCAGAAGTTGTGATTGTAAACTGAAACAGACATCCAGAACAGCTTGAAGACCATCAACTCGTTGAAAGACCCCCCCCTTTGGTCAGCCCGAAACCTATTCACAATAAAAGAATATTGAATCTTACCTAAGAAATTGATGTGCTTCCATTGGGAAGGGCTCGTGTATAATTCCTTGAATGAAGGGATTAGCATCTGAGGAACGTTTGTTGGATCTTGGGCTGGACTCTGAGTTCAGAAGGATGATGGGAGGGATCTCATTGAAACATTTTGAAGGCACGGACAGAGTAGATGTAGAAAGGTTGTTCCCCTGCAGTGGGAGAGTCCAGGACAAGAGGGGACAACTTCAGAACTGGAGGGCATCCACTTAGAGAAGAGATGTGGAGGAATTTCTTCAGCCAGAGGGCAGTGAATCTGTGGAATTTGTTGCCACAGGCAGTTCTGGAGGCCGGGTCATTGGGTGTATTTAAGGTAGAGATTGAGAGGTTCTTGATTAGCCTGGGCATCAAGGGTTATGGGGAGAAGGGGCTGAGTGGGGAAATGGATCAGCTTATGATTGAATGGCTGGGCAGACTTGACAGGCTGAATGGCCTACTTCTGCTCTTGCATCTTGTGGTCTTGTACCCTCAGAATACAAACATCTCCCTCCAGAACAGACAGGCAACTGATGAGCTTTTGGAAATCTGAGCTGTGGCAGACAAGACATTGAGGAGGTCGAGGACGTATGTTGATAGGCTATTGATCTGTAAAGGAATCACAGAGTGAAGCTCCCTCCCTGCCATCCCATCACACACTCCCGGGTCAATCACAGAGTGAAGCTCCTTCCACACTGTCCGATGAAACATATCAGTGCATGGACAAAATGGAACAGATGCAGAGAATAGCTCCCTCTGCAGCTGAGCCACACTTACCCAGCCTCATGGAAGTAAATATCCGTGCACACGTTGCAAACAATCTATCAATCAGCCACTTCAACTGTTCAAGATGCGAAATACATTTGCCCTACCCAATTAAAGATGCCAAGCCCAAATGGAGCACAAGTCAGACACAGAATGAAGCTCCTTCTGCACCGTCCCATCACACACTCCCAGAGTCAGACACAAAGTGAAGGTCCCTCTGCACCACCCCATCACACACTCCCAGGGTCAGACACAGAGTGAAGCTCACTCCGCACCGTCCCATCACACACTCCCAGGGTCAGACCCAGAGTGAAGCTCCCTCCGCACTGTCCCATCACACACTCCTGGGTTCACTAATTACTTGGCCTTGTTGACAATCATTAGGAGGTTAGGCGACTTGTCTAATATCTCAATGTGGCAAGACAAGGGAGATGGTTGTGGAGTTCAGGAAAACGAAGATCGACCATACTCCACTACACATCAATGGCTCATTCATGGAGAGAGTGGAGAGCACCAAGTTCCTTGTTGTGCAGATAATGGACAACCTATCCTGGACCCACAACACCTCCTTATCAGTCAGGAAGGTGCAGCAGCGCCTACACTTCCTCAGAAGGGTGAGGGGGGGTCAGGGCTACCGGCCCCCATCTCGACAACGTTTCACAGGATCACAATTGAGTGTTCTGTCCAGCTGCATCATTGTGTGGGACGTGAGCTGCAAGGCATCGGACCGGAAGTCAATACAGAGGGTTGGCAAAATGGCCAAGACCACTGGGGTTCCCCTTTCCTCTCTTGACCCCATTCATCGGGAGCATTGCTTAAACATGGCTCAGAAAATGATTGAGGACCCTTTCCATCCAATGCTCCGTATCTTTGACCCACCGCCATCAGGAAGGCGATACAGGAGCATCAAAAATCAGGACTGGCAGGCTGGGGAATGGCTTCACCCCGCAGGCTGCGAGATTGATAACTGGTGTCCTGTAACCAAGTAAATCATCCCACAGTATTGGTACACAGTAAGGCCCTAAGACCCAGAATTCAGGCAACTGGGAGCTTCAAGTTACTGGCAAAATAATCGTGGAAAATAAATAGGTAAAAAATTCGGAAGTTTAAAATTGGCATGCCTCACTGCTAGTTCACCAATCACGCACCTCGCAATCTCAACCAACCGGAACATTCACTTATCTGGCATCTACCAATCCCTATGGATGTTAGATACCAGGGGTCTGACTGTATATCTATTTTAAATAATTTTATATCAACAGTTTGGAACAGAAGATGTCAGGAACAGAAATATTGAGGCTACACTGCAAGATGCAAACCATGACAAAGGTGGTATTCTTTGGATCTTGCCGTCGCTCTGCTGCAGGTTCATCTTTGTCTCATCTGTCCACAGGACCTTTTTCCAGAATTCTGCTGGCTCTTTTAAATACATCTTGGCAAACTGTAACCTGGCCTTCCTGTTTCCATGGTGAACCAGTGGTCGGCATCTTGCAGGGTGGCCTCTGTATTTCTGTTCACAAAGTTTTCTATGGACAGTCGTCATTGATACGTCCACACCTGCCTCCTGACGAGTGTTTCTGATCTGTCGGACAGGCATTTGGGGATTTTTCTTCATGTTGATGTGAATTCTTCTGTCAGCAGTGGAGATGGCCCTTGGCCGACCAGTCCGTTTGCGATTCCTGAGCTCACCACTTGGCTCTTCCTTCTTAGTGATGTTCCAGACTGTTGATTTTGGTAATTCTACGGTTTTGGCCGTGTCTCTCACTGCTTTTTTCTTGTCCAGTCTCATTATGGCTTTATTGACTTTCATTGGGACAACTCTGGTCCTCGTGTTGAAAAATGGCAACTGCAGACTCCAAAGGTGATCAAAAGCTTCAAACCAAAGCCCAGCTCTCTTAAACCAGCTCCAACGAAGCAATTAAACATCCCCGAGTATCACAAACACCTGTCAAGCCAAACATCCCAACATTACGGAGCCTTTAAATGGGGGAACTCTATAAAAAATGCTGTAATTATACACAGTCGAAACAAAATGTCCACAAATACCCTGGAATAAAATCTGGAATGTGCACTTTAATCAGATGTGAATTGTTTGATGACAAAGTTAAACTGTGGAGCACAGGGGGCAAATAAAGGGAAAAACATCTCTTTGACCCAAACATTTTGGGGGGGGGGGTAGGGGAGTGTGTGTGCATGTGTGTTGCGGTCTGGAGAAACGTTTCGAGTGGTTGTAAGTGTACAGTGGGATGGTGATGAAGTTGAACTGTGAGATCCATGCCTGCTGTGCAAACGATCTGTCATTCAGCCCTACCCAACAATATTTGCCAAGCACAAATCCAGCACCAGTCAAACCTGGAGTGAGGCTCCCTCCACACCGTCCCATCACACATTCCCAGGGTCAGTCACAGAGTGAAGCTCCCTCCGCACCGTCCCATCACACATTCCCAGGGTCAGACACAGAGTGAAACTCCCTCCGCACCGTCCCATCACACATTCCCAGGGTCAGACACAGAGTGAAGCTCCCTCCGCACCGTCCCATCACATACTCCTGGGGTCAGACACAGAATGAAACTCCCTCCGCACCATCCTGTCTCACACTCCAGGCGTCAGATGCAGAGAGAAGCTGCACACTTTGACACACTGCAACACCGCACCCTGCCCTCAGTGACTCATTGTAACACCACACCTTGCTCTCTGTGTCTGTAACAACGCTCCCTGCCCCCTGTGTCTGTCACACCATTCCCTGCTCTTTGTGACTGTAACACCGCTCCCTATGCTCTGTGACTGTCACGTTGCACCCTGCCCTCTGTGTTGGTAATGCCACTCCCTGCCCTCTGTGTCTGTAACTCCGCACCCTGCACTCTGTGTCTGTAACCCATACACACACACCAACCCAGCCATGCGGATGCATCCTTTCCACTTCCGACTGCCCAGATCTGGGACCAGGTCCAGGGGAAACTGATCCGAGCTGCATCCGAGCTGGGCAAAGGGCGGGATCAAATTTCCCTGCAGCTTTCCTGAAATAACCAGAGGCTGCGATGGTCAGCATTCCGGGAGCTGGTTCCCAGTACAGGGTGCAGGGTGGGGGTGGGAGGTATGGGGAAGGCTCATGGAAACACAGGGTCATGAGAATGCAGGGATATGGGAAATGCAGGCTCATAGAAAACACAGGCTCACAAAAAGCATACACTTTCTCTGGGGGGGGGGGGGTTGCCCCATTCTCAGACAAATTGGGTTAATTCTGCATTGAACATGTATGGGTAGGAGAGGCAGAGTTTCCTCCCTCCCCAGCATCCCCTCCCTCCTCAGCATCCCCCTTTCTCCTTACCTCCCCCTCCTTCCTCTCCTTCCCCTTCCTCCTTACCTTCACCCTCCCTCCTCACCGGCCCTTCCATCCCTGCTCTCCTTCCCCCTCCCTCCTCTCCCCCTTCCTCTTCACCGTCATCCTCCCTCCTCACTGTCCCCTCCCTCCTCCTTCCCCCTCCCACCTCACCGTCACCCTCCCTCCTCACCACCTCCTCCCTGACCATCCCCTCCCTCCTCACCACCTCCTCCCTCACCGCCCCCTCCCTTCTCACCTTCCCCTTCACACCACCACCCCTTCCCTCCTCACCACCCCTTCCCTCCTCACCACCCCTTCCCTCCTCACCACCCCTTCCCTCCTCACCACCCCTTCCCTCCTCACCACCCCTTCCCTCCTCACCACCCCTTCCCTCCTCACCACCCCTTCCCTCACCTTCCCCCTCACCGCCCCTCCCTCCCTCCTCTCCTTTCCCCTCCCTCCTCTCCTTTCCCCTCCCTCCTCACCTTCCCCCTTTCTCCTCACCATCCCCCTCCCTCCTCACCGCCTCTGCCCTCCTCTGCCCCCTTGCCCCCTCCCTCCCTCCTCTATTTCCCCCTCCCTCCTCATCTTCCACATCCCTCCTCACCACCTCCTCCCTCCTCATCACCCCCTCCCTCCTCACCATCATACCCATACATAGGGAGAGAGAGGGGGTGGGGAAGGGAGTGACTATGAGGGAGTTGTTGGGACATACAGTGAGGGTGGGATATGTCAGTGACAATACGTTCACCCAGCAGGCATGAACCTCCCATGGGTCGGGCATCCCCCATGGTGACAGAAATGTGAGAACAACAATGGAACCTGGAGCAGGAGTTGGCCATCTGGCCCATCAAGCCTTCTATCCCATTCAATATTATCACGGCTGATCTGGCCATGGACTGAGCTCCACTTACTCATCTGTTCCCCATGGCTGTGTGGCCAGGCACAATCAAATTGCATCTACAAATTTGCTGATGACCCAACGGTTGTCGACAGAATCATAAACAGTGATGAGAAAGTGTACAGGAGGGAGAAAGATCTGCTCACCGAGTGGTGTCACAACCACCTTGCGCTCAGTGTCAGCAAAACCAAGGAGATGATTGTGGACTTCAGGAGGGTATCAGGGGAACACGACCCAGTTCTCATCGAGGGCTCAGTAGTGGAGAGGGTCAAGAACTTCAAATTCTTGGGGGTCAACATCTCCAAGGATCTCTCCTGGAGCCTCCACATTGATGCAATCACGAAGAAGGCTCGCCAGCTGCTAGACATTGTGAGGACATTCAGGATGTCATTGAAGATTCTCGTAAACTTCTACAGGTGGACCATGGAGAGCATTCTGGCTGGTTGCATTACTGAATGATATGGGTCAGGAGAAAACTCCAGAGGGTCGTTAACTCATCCTGCGACATCACAGGCACCAGACTTCACTCCATCAAGGACATCAACATGAGGCGGCATCTTCAAAAAGCAGCCTCTATCCTCAAAGACCCTACCACCCAGGCCACTCCCTCTTCACTCTGCTACCATTGGGAAGGAGGTTCAGGAACCTGAAGACGAGTCCCCAGCGGCACAAAGACAGCTTCTTCCTCCCACCCCGCCATCGGATTCCTGAATGGACAATGACCCCCAAACACGGCCTCACTTTCTCTTGTTTCTTGCACAAATTATTCATTTTTGAAATGTAATTTATAGCGATATTTTCACTGTGACGCTGCCGCAAAACAATGAATTTTGAGACATGTTCATGACAATAAACTTGAATTCGGGCGATAGTTGTGTGAAGCACCAGGATGTCACAAGATTGCCAGGCCAATTCTGCCCCTTCTATTTCTATTTATTTTGTGATGAGAAGAAATCATGTCAACCTGATGTTAGTTCAGTTGCACCCTATTTACATGATCAAGTTATAACACGGTCATCACCATCCACAACACACTTGAGCCCCCTGTGATGCCCACCAGTCCTGAAGAAAGGGTGTGGTGACATAGGAGGGGGTACAGAGGAGGTTCACAAGGACAATTTTTAACAGTGTGTAGGAACAGAGGGACCTCGGGGTCCAAATCCATCAATCTCCCAAGGTCACTGCACAGGTTGATGGAGTAGTTCAAAGGCCTATGAAGTGCTGGGCTTCACTCGTGGAGGGATTGAGTTCAGGAGCCGTGAAGTAATGTTCCAGCTCTGTAAGACTCTGGTGAGACCGCATGTGGAATATTGTATTTAGTCGCCTCATTACAGGAAGGATGTGGAAGCTGTGGAGAGGGGGACAGAGGAGATTTAGAGTGAGGACAGATGAGAGGAGAATTAATGAGAGGTTGACAGGATTCTGAGAGATTTAGACAGGGTGGACGGCCAGTGCCTGTTTCCCAGGGTGACAGTAGCAAACACCAGAGGACGTGTGTACAAGGTGAGTGAAGGGAAGTTTAGGGGAGACGTGTTTTACACAGAGTATGGTGGGGCCTGGAATGCGTTGCTGGGGGGAGCGGGGTAGAGGCTGGTACAATGAGGACTTTTAAAAGCCTCTTAGACACACAAATGTAAGAGAAATAGAAGGTTGTGGGTATGAGGGAGGAAAGGGGGAGATTGGTGAGTAGGTTTACATGGGTTGGGACAACATTATGGATTGAAGGGCTTGAACTGTGCTGGAATATCTGTGTTCCCTCTTTCAGAAGTGCAGGGGGCAGAGGGAATCTGTCAGATTGTCAGTAGCAGAGTTGTAGTTTGACCTGGGCATCGGGACAGGGCCTGTCCCTTTGCTGTATGGCTCTGTTACCTGGTGCAAGGCTCCCTCTGCTCTCACTGCGGCCCTGTTCCTGTACCATCGAACATGACAGCACAGAAACAGGACCTTTTGGCCCTTTAGTCTGTGCTAAACTTTTATTCTGTCTACTCCCATTGACCTGCACCCAGTCCATATCCCTCCAAACCCCTATCATCCATGGACCTGGCCAAATTCTTCTTAAATGTTAAAATTGAGCCCACATTCACTGCCTCAGCTCATTCCACACTCTCACCCCTCTCTGTATGAAGTTCCCCCTAAACTTATTCCCTTTCACCCTTAACCCATGTCTTCTGGTTTGTATCTCACCCACCCTCAGTGGGAAAAGCCAACCTACATTTACTCTGTCTCTCCCCCTCATCATTTTAAATACCTCAATCAAATCTCCCCTCATTCTTCTACGCTCAGGAGAATAAAGTTCGAACCTGTTTAACCTTTCCCTGTAACTCAGTTCTTGAAGTCCAGGCAACATCCTAGTAAATCTTCTCTGCACTCTTTCTATCTTATTGAGATCTTTCCTGTAGTTCGGTGACCAAAACTGTACACAATGCTCCAAATTTGGCTTCACCAATGTCTTATTCAACTTTACCACAACGTCCCAACTCCCGGACTCTATACTCTGATTTATGGAAGTCAATGTGCCAAAAGCTCTTGTTACGACCTTGTCCACCTGTGACACCACTTTCAGGGAATTCTGTATCTGTATTCCCAGATCCCTCTGTTCTACCATACTCCTCAGTGCCCGACCGTTTACCGTGTACGTTCCTTCTTGGTTTGTCCTTCCAAAATGCAACCCCTCACACTTGTCTGCATTAAATTCCATCAGCCATTTTTGAGCCCATTTTTCCAGCTGGTCCAGACCCCTCCAGTTCTGACACAATTGGCCCCCCCAAGTGAACTCACCAGTTACCCTGATCTCTCTACATTTGCCGCGGAGATGTCAGCCGTCCTCCTGGAGTGTGACCTTCTTTACTCACACGAAGGACACGACAGAGGGGCCCGTCTTCTCGTACGAGTGTAAACATCACAACAGTTGTGCTCACATTCCTGTATGAGTGTAAATCACAATACATTATTACATGCCCCCTTGTCACTGAACACCTCCTTATTCAAGTGTGAATGTCACCACAGACACCTTACAGTAGTGTAAAGGCCGTCGTGTTAACCGACACCTTGCACGAGTGTAAAGGCTGTCGTGTTAACACGGACATCTTGCAGTAGTGTAAAGGCAGTCGTGTTAATACGGACACCTTTCACTAGTGTAAAGGCAGTTGTGTAAGGTCACTACAGTTGTGCCAGTATGCCCAACTGTCTGCAGTGGTGCAACACCCACCCCAGAAGTTATGCAAGGCTCAGTACCGTGTCTCTTCCTTACTACAGCTGTGAGCTGTGCATTTGTGGCCTTGCTCACACCCCTCCATCCTTCTGCACTACTTTCTCCTCGCGCTTCAACCCCGGGAATGACAGCGAATTGCCCGACGGGGCGGCTCACCCACCTGCGTGTTCATCCGCCCATAGCCGCGTGACGTCACGACTCTGGCTTTCCCCACCCGATTGGGTGGCATGCTGCCACAGCCCCGCCTGCCTCTCCGCAGCTGATGGCAACCCGCGGCTAAGCAACGTCACGCCGGCTTCGGCTTTCCTATTGGGCACAATGAAAGTGACGTAGGGTGGCAACCCGACCTCGTCGATGCGAGCCGGGGCGGGGCGTGCCCCTCGAGCCGGTCGCCCATTGGCCCGCGCGCCCGGCGCCTGGCAACCGCTCTCGCGCTTCCCGCGGCTGACGTCAGCTGGCAACCCAGTTTGCGACGTCACGGCGTGGGGGGGGCGAGGGGAGGGCGGCTTCCTATTGGCTGAGCCGCTGTTGCCAGCCTGTGATCGACCAAATCAACAGGGCCCCGGTGAAGGAAGAGGCGATTGACTGAGAAGGAAAGGCAGAGGCGAAGCGACGAGGAGCAGGTCCGGCGCCCGAGGCCATGGTGAGTTTCCCCAGCCAACTTTACCTCAGCGATGGTGCCGCTGACAACTCGCCTTGATCCTTCGCAGCCTTTTCTTTCCCCTCCCCACCTCCTCCTTAACGCCCGGGAAGGCCGGCACCGAGCATGCCGGGTGTTGTAGTCCCACTCCGCCGAGCCGTCCCCCCGCGCGCACTTCGCTGCGAAAGCCTGGTGGACTACATCTCCGTCGAGCGCGGAGGCCGCCGGGAATTGGAGTCCCAATTCCTCCGATCTGACGCCGGCGCAGCCGGCCCGACGTGACGCCATGTGGACTACAACTCCCGGCCGAGCCAGGCTGCGCATGCGCGCTCCCGCCTGGTAAACAAACAAAAGCCCGCCTGGTGGTGGGGGCCGGTCTGCGCACTCCCATTGCTCGGCGCGCCTGTCTGTCAGCCGGGAGGCCGCTCACCATTGGACAGCGGTGGTGGGGAGGGGCGGGCCCTGCTCCATTCACCATTTTGTAGCTTGGGTTTCCTGAGTGAGTGACCATAAGGGGCCGGGAGTGAAGGAGCAGGGAGAGGGGGCTGAGTGACAGGCCCCCCACGACCCGCAGCTCGGTGAGTACCCGCGGGGCGAGGGGCTGCCAGTCGGACTCGGACAGTGCCAGGGGGCTGCAGAGCCACAGGGACATCTTGGCACCAGTGCAGGGGGCAAAACCTGCACCAATGTAGATGGTGATCCCTGTGCCAGTGCAGGGGCTATCCTCTGCGCCAGTGTTGGGGGTGATCCCTGTGCCAGTGCAGGACCATTCCTCTGCACCAGTCCAGGGGGATTCCACTGCATCAGTCCAGGGGGCAATCCCCCTGTGCCACTGCAGGGACATCCTGTACAACAGTGCAGGTGGTAATCCCTGAGCCAATGCGGAGGACATCCTATGTGCCAGTGCAGCGGGCCAATCCCCATGCACCAGCGCACGGGTAAATCCCTTGCCCCAGTTTAGCAGGTATCCTGTACACTAGTGCATGTACACCAGTACATCAGGCATCCCCTGAGCCAGTGCAAAGGGGCATTACCAGTGCAGTGGGACTTGCACATGAATTGCAAAACGTAGGTTGGCTGGTGCAGCTGGCTATCAGGAAGGCAAATGGAATGTTGGCCTTCATAGCCAGAGGGATTGAATTTAGGAGGAGTGAGGTTCTGCTGCAACTGTACAAGGTCCTGGTTAGGCCTCATCTGGAGAACTACATACAATTCTGGTCTCTTTACTTGAGGAAGGAGACGGTGCAGAGGGGATTCACTAGGTTGATTCCAGGGATGAGGGGGTTGGCCTATGAGGAGAGATCGAGTCATCTGGGACTATACTCACTGGGATTTAGAAGAATGAAAAGGGATTTTATAGAAACATATAAAATCATGAAAGAAATTGATAAGATTGAGATGGATAAATTGTTCCCTTGGGTGGGGGAGACCAGAACTAGGGGGCATAGCCTCAAGATCCAGGGAAGTAGATATAGGACGGAGATGAGGAGGAACTGCTTTTCCCAGAGGGTGGAGAATCTGTGGAATTAGCTGCCCCTTGAAGAAGTGGAGGTGACCTCAGGTTGGGTCGATTTTTAAAAACATTTTTGGGGAATTACGGGATATGGGGAAAAGGTGGGAAGGTGGAGATGAGCTGATCATCAGATCAGCCACGATCACATTTAATGGCAGAGTAGTCTTGACAGGCCGAATGGTTACTCCTGCTCCTGTTTCTTATGTTCCCAAATATGCAGAACTCCTTGTACAAATACTCAACACACCTTGCACCAAATGTGCAAACTGCCCCTTGCACATACAAGGGGTAATCCTTGCACTTCTGCCACGGCAACCTTGTGCCACAAGATTGTGCTCTTCCACCAGCACAGGAGACATGCCCTAGGGGCATCCTCTCACCAATACAGGGCAGTCATGCAAGGCCGCACAAGGGCTGGGGGCATCGACATGATGGGCATGAACTGCCTGCCTGGTGACAAGGGCACAGGGGGAGTATCAACCCAAGCAAGGATGTTAGGTCAGTACTGCACTGTGGGCAGAAGGGCCTGTAAGGCCTGAAGATATCTGTTCTGTCTGTAAACTTCTCCAAATGTCTTTTAATTAAAAATAAATCAATTTAGACACACAGCACGGTTACAGGCCCTTCCAGCCCACAAGCCCACGCCACCCAATTAACACACATCTGCAGTACATTTTGAACGGTGGGAAAGCCCAGTGGAAACCTCTTGCAGATGCAAGGAGAAAGAACAAACTTCTTACAGGCAGTGCGGGATTCGACCCAGGGTCGCTGGTGTTGTGACGGCGGCCCACTACGCTCCTCAGCTCTGTAACTGCCCCCCGCCACCCACCTACCACCCTCTGTGCAGGAAAAGTTGACCTTCCCGTCTCTTTTCAAATCCTTCCCCTCTCACCCCGAATATCTGCCTTGCAGTTTACCCCTCCCTGCCCCTGGGGGCGGGGGGGGTGGGGAGTGGATAAACTCTGTGACCAACCACCTTATCCGTCCCTCTCCTAATTTTATAACCCTCGGAAAAAAAAACAACTTTTGTTTTGGCAGTTTCCCTGTGAAGCAGTGAAGTTTAGTTGGTTTCTTCTATACTTTTCTGCATTAAAAAATATTTGATGATTTTAGTCCTTCCCCCTCCCCACCTCCCCTAAATGGCCCCGGGGGGCTGTTACAAATGGCTGCTCAAGATGGTGAGATGAACAATATAGACAAAGACCGATCCCCTGGTACATTTTGGGAGGAAACCGGAACCCCTGGGGAAAACCCTTGCAGACACAGGGAGATCATGCAAACTCCTCACAGACAGTGTGGGATTCAAATCCTGGTCCCAATCGCTGGTGCTGTAATAGCGTTGCACTAAACGCCACACCACTGTGCAGCCCTCAGAGTGTATGGTGCTTTCTGGTCATGCGATGTACAGGTGCCCCAACCTCTTACTGGCTGCAGCCACACACTGACTACAACAGTCTAAATTAAATTAGCACAATTTTCTCCTCTCACCTCACATTTATGCTCTCTTGTTTTGTGTAACACTGGGATACAGTACTACTGGGGACAGGTGTGGGGGGGTGCATGGAATGGGAAAGACCCATTCCCCCTGTGGTGATGACTCCTTTACCATGGGGGAAAAAGGTGGTGAATATTCACATTATCTGTGCCCCTAATGATTTTATAAGCCTTGACAAGGTGAAATAAACAATAGTCTGAAAGTTTCCACCTGCAGAAGCACTGAAATTTACCTGTGGTATCATCCACAATGGAACAAATTCAATTAGCCCAATGTATGCACTCCAGGTTTAGATTCCCCAACCCTGGGGGGAGGAGACTGTGACCGTCCACCTTTTCCACACCCCTCATGGGTTTATAAACCTCTATCAGGTTCCTCCCTCAGCCTCTGACGCTCCAAGGAGAAAAGTCCCAGCCTCTCCTGATAACTCGAGCCCCTCCCCCCCCCCACCCACTGCAGTTCCAGGAATCTTTTCTGACCCCTTTCTAGCTCATTGATGACCTTCCTACAGCCACCTTGTACAGACGTCTTGTACAGTCTTAACGGGACGCCCCAGCCCCAGTGCTCTGACCGATGAAGGCAAATATGGCCAAACGCCTTCTACATATGTCCCCACTCTAAGGGAATGATGTACCTGTATCCCGGGGTCTCTCTGTCTACAACACCCTTCACTGCCCCGTCTACTTGTCCCCACTCTCAGGAAATGATGTATCTGTACCCTAGGGTCTCCGTTCCAAAAACACTCTTCACCGCCTCCCAGACAGTCTGTCTCCTCCAACACTAGACAGTCTCCTCCCCCACACCAGACAGTCTCCTCCCCCACACCAGACAGTCTCCTCCCCCACACCGGAGTCAGTCTCCCCCACACCAGACAGTTTCTCCTCCCCCCCCCCACCAGATGGTCTCTCTCCCCACACCAGACAGTCTCCCCCCCCCTCCCAGATCAGACGGTCTGTCTTCCTCCTCCCCCCACCAGACAGTCTCCCCCCCACAGTCCAGACATTCTGTCTCCCCCACACACCAGACGATCTGTCTCCCCCAATACTAGACACAGACAAGTCCCAAAGACAAAGGAGCAGAATTAGGCCACTCAGCCCATCGTTTGCTCTTTTATTTGAATAATGGCTGACGTACTGTTCCTCTCAAGCCCATTCCCTGGCCTTCTCCCCCTAACCTTTGACCCCTCCACCCCTTGCTCATCAAGAACCCATCAACCATTTCAAATGTAGCCAATGGCAGCTTCCACTGCCATCTGCCAATGAATTCCAAAGATTCACAGCTCCTCCCCCTTTACCCCACCCCATCTCCATTCCAAAGAGACATAAAAAACAATGGTGGAGAAACTCAGCAGAAGAGTGCACTTTCTTTTCTTTGGCTTGGCTTCGCGGACGAAGATTTATGGAGGGGGTAAAAAGTCCACGTCAGCTGCAGGCTCGTTTGTGGCTGACCAGTCCGATGCGGGACAGGCAGACACGATTGCAGCGGTTGCAAGGGAAAATTGGTTGGTTGGGGTTGGGTGTTGGGTTTTTCCTCCTTTGCCTTTTGTCAGTGAGGTGGGCTCTGCGGTCTTCTTCAAAGGAGGCTGCTGCCCGCCAAACTGTGAGGCGCCAAGATGCACGGTTTGAGGCGTTATCAGCCCACTGGCGGTGGTCAATGTGGCAGGCACCAAGAGATTTCTTTAGGCAGTCCTTGTACCTTTTCTTTGGTGCACCTCTGTCACGGTGGCCAGTGGAGAGCTCGCCATATAACACGATCTTGGGAAGGCGATGGTCCTCCATTCTGGAGACGTGACCCATCCAGCGCAGCTGGATCTTCAGCAGCGTGGACTCGATGCTGTCGACCTCTGCCATCTCGAGTACCTCGACGTTAGGGGTGTGAGCGCTCCAATGGATGTTGAGGATGGAGCGGAGACAACGCTGGTGGAAGCGTTCTAGGAGCCGTAGGTGGTGCCGGTAGAGGACCCATGATTCGGAGCCGAACAGGAGTGTGGGTATGACAACGGCTCTGTATACGCTTATCTTTGTGAGGTTTTTCAGTTGGTTGTTTTTCCAGACTCTTTTGTGTAGTCTTCCAAAGGCGCTATTTGCCTTGGCGAGTCTGTTGTCTATCTCATTGTCGATCCTTGCATCTGATGAAATGGTGCAGCCGAGATAGGTAAACTGGTTGACCGTTTTGAGTTTTGTGTGCCCGATGGAGATGTGGGGGGGCTGGTAGTCATGGTGGGGAGCTGGCTGATGGAGGACCTCAGTTTTCTTCAGGCTGACTTCCAGGCCAAACATTTTGGCAGTTTCCGCAAAGCAGGACGTCAAGCGCTGAAGAGCTGGCTCTGAATGGGCAACTAAAGCGGCATCATCTGCAAAGAGTAGTTCACGGACAAGTTTCTCTTGTGTCTTGGTGTGAGCTTGCAGGCGCCTCAGATTGAAGAGACTGCCATCCGTGCGGTACCGGATGTAAACAGCGTCTTCATTGTTGGGGTCTTTCATGGCTTGGTTCAGCATCATGCTGAAGAAGATTGAAAAGAGGGTTGGTGCGAGAACACAGCCTTGCTTCACGCCATTGTTAATGCAAAGATAAATATACATGACCTTGATGAAGGGCTCACCCCAAAACGTTGGTTCTGGATCTTTATCTTTGCGATATAAAAGGACCTGCTTAGTTTCTCCAGCGTTGTGTTTTTACTTCAGCCATGGTATCTGCTGACTTTCATGTGTTATTTATTTTATTCTGACACTTTACCCGCTGGTCCGAGACTCTTCCACCACTGGAAACATCTTCTCCATGTCAGCCTTTTGAAAAGAATACTACAGCACAGAAAACAGGCCCTTCCAGTCTTTGCCAAACTTTTATTCTGTCTAGTCCCACTGATCTGTACCCAGTCTGTAACCCTCCATACATGTCCCTGTCCAAACTTTTCTTAAAATCAAGCCTGCATTCACCACTACAGCTGTCAACTCATTCTACATTCCCATCATTCCCTGTGTGAAGAAGTTCCCCCTAAACTTTTCTTCTTTCACCCCTAACCCATGTCCTCTGGTTTGTATCTCACCGACCCTCAGTGGAAAAAGCCGATCTACATTCACTCTGTCAATCCCCCTCATCATTTTAAATACCTCGATCAAATCTCCCCTCATCCTAGCCAGCTGCATCACAGTGTGGTACGGTTGCTGCAGAGAAATGGATCAGAGGTCAATCCATAGGACCATAAGAGCGGCAAAGAGGATCACTGGGGTCTCCCTCCCCCACCCCCCCATCGACATGACCTACCGGGATCGGTGTCTGAACAGGTGCAAAATCATTGAGGACCCCTTCCTCCCTGCACATGGCATCTTCCAGCTGCTCCCGTCGGGGAAGAGATCCAGGAGGATCAGAGCCAGCACCATCAGGCTGGGAAATTGCTGCTTCCCACGGGCAGCGAGAACGCTGAACGACCAAAGGAACCGCTTGCACTGACCCTCCCAAAACTCTCATATTCGTATATCTATTTGTATCAATGAACTACTTGTTCTGTGTGTGTATTTGTTGGTCTGTAAGTGTGTTATGTCTGGATGTGTGTCTGTACGTTTTGTATTGAGGACCGGAGAACACTGTTTTGTCAGGTTACACCTGTACAATTAGATGACAATCAACTTGATTTGAGCTTGTTCTCAGTATACGGGGATAGTGGATGTGGTGGGAGAGAGGCCTGATCCCTGTGAAGCACTGCCCTCAGTCTCTTGTGCTCCAGGGAGAAAGGTCCCAGCCTCTCCTTGTCAGTCCAGCTCCTGCTGACCCTAACACTTCATCTGCAGGTGCTTATTAAAAAAAGTAATTATGGACAGAGTGGAGAAAGGGAGTGGATGGTTTAAATAAGATCACCAGACGCTGGGGTTGAGGGCAACACTTCAACATGCTGGAAAGGGCCAACGTTACATGGCAGATGGATAGCGGCGGTTGGGGAATGAGGACTTGCCCTGCAGTCACATAGTCCATTTCTGACATTCCCCGCCCTCCCTCCACCAGCTGGCTCTTAAGCCTTGGATTAGTGACAGTCTAACCACCTTTCATTTCCATCTCTCCCCCCCCATCTCTCTCTCCCACCATCTCTCTCCCCCTGACCCCTCCCTCTCTGACCCTCTCCTCTCGTCCTTCTCTCTCTCCCCTCACCCTCACCCCATCCCCAGGCAAAGATCTCCAGGTGAAGATGAGCCATGAAATCAGCCAGGAAGAGTGTCTCCAGCGGTGGATCAAGCAGCAGATCTCCCCCGGCCGGACGCCAACGGTGGGGCAAGAGGCGGCAGGGAGAGGAGGGAGGGGAGGGTGCAGCGGGAAGCGCCCCCTGCCCCCGGCGAGGTCACAGCAAAGCTGAGCCGCGGACCAGGGAGGCGTGCGCCAGGACCAGCCGCAGCCGGGACGCAGAGGTGCCCTCCAGCCGCAAGACCGCCACTTTCAAGTCCCGGGCACCCCGCAAGAAGACACTGGAGGAGCCAGCGGCAGGCGAGGAGGGGCTAGGGTGCCCATTGACGGATCCCCTACCCGACCCTGACAGCTCATCCGGCACCGAGACGGCCAGCGAGCGTTCGGCGGGCGAGGAGGAGGAGGAGGAGGGGGGTGAGGTGGGCAGGCCTGCCCCTCCTCCTCCCCCGGCACCCCTCTCTGCTCCACCGCCAGACCCCCAGGCCCACCCCCAGGCCCTTACCCACCACCCCTCATCCACGGCCCCCTGCTCCCATGCCTCTGAAGAGATCCCTTGCCGTCCCCGCTGCCAGCCTCCCCCTGCACCTGAGTCCCAGACCTGGCCCCCCCTCCCCTCACCTTCCTGCTGCACCCGCCCCCAGCCACGCCAGCCCCACTCAGAGGGCGAGGAGGGCGAGCCGGCTCTCGCCAGCCCCCCTGAACAGCCCCCTCGCCCCTCATCTCCGGCCTCCCGTGGCCCCCTGCTCACCGGCCCCCAGCACAAGTACAAGAAGGGCGACGTGGTGTGTACGCCGAGCGGCATCCGCAAAAAGTTCAATGGCAAGCAGTGGCGGCGTCTGTGCTCACGTGAGGGCTGCATGAAGGAGTCACAGCGGCGAGGGTACTGCTCCCGCCATCTCTCCATGCGCGCCAAGGAGATGGAGTGTGCCTCAGACAGTCGGGCTGGCAGCTCTGCCCGGGAAGGCAGCTCCGAGTTCGACTGGGATGATACGTCACGGGAAAGTGAAGCCAGCAGTGTGCGCACTGACCCCCACCCCCGCCTCCTGGCTGCCTCCGATCTCTCCAGCTTCAATTCGGATGAGTGTGAGGCGGCCAACATGCTGGTGTCGTTGGGCAGCTCGCGTTCGGGCACACCCGGCTTCTCACCGGTGTCCAACCAGTCGCCTTTCTCGCCTGCCCCCTCGCCCTCTCCCTCGCCCCTGTTTGGCTTCCGGCCCGCCAGCTTCAGCCCCATCACCGCCTCGCCTGTCCTGCAGAGGGTTTCCTGCCCCTCCGCCCCCTCCTCCTCCTCCTCCTCCTCCTCCTCAGCTGCACCACCCCGCCACAGGCACTCCAGCACACCCAAGGTGGGGGCGCTGGCCCCCGATGTGTCCCACCACCACCCCCCCCAGCTCAGGGAGAGGCACCTCTCCGGCGCGCAGGCGGCGCTGACCTTCACTGTCCCCCTGAGCCCTGGCAAGGGGAAGGCCAAAGCCGACGGCCATAGGGGAGAGGGCGGGGAAGCGACAGAGTCCTCCCTCTGCCCACCCCGCTCCCTCCAGCCCATGCCGGACCCCAGCGGAGGAGCCCGACGGCCGGCAGCCCAGCGGGACTCTCCGGTCATCGTCCGCAACCCTGATGTCCCCCTGCCTGCCCGCTTTGCCGAAAGGGCCAAGGCAGTGGCCAGGGACCGGCAACCAATGTGCCGGCACCTCAACCCCGGGCCTGGCCAAGGAGCCACTGCGGGCGCCCGTGCCCATCAGCGCCATGGCCCGCGGCCGCTCAATTGGGAACCCCTCCCTTGTCACCTCCCGCCAAGAGCCCCCCTTCCAACCCCTGGCCTTCCACCCCACGCCCGCCTCACTGCTCCCCCTCATCGTGCCCTCGCAGGACGGAGAGCTCGGCCATCCCGTGCCCAAGAAGGAGATCATCATGGCTCGTCCCGGCACAGGTAGGCTGCTGGTTGAACTCATTCAAGAGCAGGTGCCGTCCTGACATGGAGATTGTCACTCTCCCCGACTGCAGGAGGAGCGGGTGACAGAGACCAGAGAGTGTCTATGAGGAAGGTGGAGTGTTCTCGGAGATTCGAGGAGCATCTCTGGGAGAAGGTGGGGGGGGAGTCTCCAGAGCATCGGTGGGGGGGGAGTCCCCAGAGCATCTGTGAGGGAAGGTGGGAGGGTCAGAGCATCAGAAAGCATCTGTGGGGGAAGGTGGAGGGGGATCGGAGCATCAGAATGCATTTGAGGGGAAGGTGGGTGTCTCAGAATTATGTCGAGTCTGTGGGGGAAAGTAGGGGTCTTGGAGATTCAGGTATTATCTGGGGGAAGGTGGAAGGTCTTGGAGAATCGGGAAGTGTCTGTGGGGAAAGGTGGGGTGTCTCGGAGATTCGGGGAGTGACTCTGGGGGAAGATGGAGGGTCTCAGAATTGTGTCATCTGTGAGGGAAAGTGGAGGCCTCGTAAATTCGGGAATTGTCTGGGAGAAGGTGGAGGGTCTTGGAGAATCAGGGAGCGTCTGTAGGGGGAAGGTGGAGAGTCAGGTAGAGACTGGGGGAAGCTGGAGGGTCGGATAGAGTCTGTGGTGAAAGGGGGAGGGTCTTGGAGAATCTGGTATCTGGGGGAAGGTGGAGGGTCAGGTAGAATCTGTGGGAGAAGAGGGAGGGTCTTAGAGAATTAGGCAGCTCCTTTGGTGGGGGGGAGGGGAGGTGGGTGTCAGGGAGATGGGCGGGCTCAGGTGGAGTTCGAGGAGAGAGAGGGATGAGCATGAACGTTTCAGGCCAGGACGGTTTTGGAGCCTCAGGAATGCACTCCTGCCTTGAAACATTGCCCGTCTATTTCTCTCCACGGACACCAAGCCCCCTCTACCCCCATCTCCTCCCTTCCTCCCACAGGCAACACCTGTCTCTGCACCCTGCCACATGTTTCTGACTACTGTATGAGGTGCAGGTTGGTCTGATTGAAATGCTTGCCAGACTAACTCTCCCCTGATACACCTGGCAATGAGTTTGCAGGTGTGGAGGTCATTATGGGACCTAGTTCACCAATCAGTGAAGGGGGCAGTTTATTTTACACAGAGAGCTGTGGGTGCCAGGAATGCTTTGCCGGGGTTGATGGTGGAGGCTGGAACATTAGGGACATTTAAAAAACTCTTAGACAGCCACATGGATGGAAGGAAATAGAGATAGAAGGGTTTTGTGGGTGTTTTTTTGGTTGATATTTCTTTCTTTGGCTTGGCTTCGCGGACGAAGATTTATGGAGGGGGTAAAAAGTCCACGTCAGCTGCAGGCTCGTTTGTGGCTGACCAGTCCGATGCGGGACAGGCAGACACGATTGCAGCGGTTGCAAGGGAAAATTGGTTGGTTGGGGTTGGGTGTTGGGTTTTTCCTCCTTTGCCTTTTGTCAGTGAGGTGGGCTCTGCGGTCTTCTTCAAAGGAGGCTGCTGCCCGCCAAACTGTGAGGCGCCAAGATGCACGGTTTGAGGCGTTATCAGCCCACTGGCGGTGGTCAATGTGGCAGGCACCAAGAGATTTCTTTAGGCAGTCCTTGTACCTTTTCTTTGGTGCACCTCTGTCACGGTGGCCAGTGGAGAGCTCGCCATATAATACGATCTTGGGAAGGCGATGGTCCTCCATTCTGGAGACGTGACCCATCCAGCGCAGCTGGATCTTCAGCAGCGTGGACTCGATGCTGTCGACCTCTGCCATCTCGAGTACCTCGACGTTAGGGGTGTGAGCGCTCCAATGGATGTTGAGGATGGAGCGGAGACAACGCTGGTGGAAGCGTTCTAGGAGCCGTAGGTGGTGCCGGTAGAGGACCCATGATTCGGAGCCGAACAGGAGTGTGGGTATGACAACGGCTCTGTATACGCTTATCTTTGTGAGGTTTTTCAGTTGGTTGTTTTTCCAGACTCTTTTGTGTAGTCTTCCAAAGGCGCTATTTGCCTTGGCGAGTCTGTTGTCTATCTCATTGTCGATCCTTGCATCTGATGAAATGGTGCAGCCGAGATAGGTAAACTGGTTGACCGTTTTGAGTTTTGTGTGCCCGATGGAGATGTGGGGGGGCTGGTAGTCATGGTGGGGAGCTGGCTGATGGAGGACCTCAGTTTTCTTCAGGCTGACTTCCAGGCCAAACATTTTGGCAGTTTCCGCAAAGCAGGATGTCAAGCGCTGAAGAGCTGGCTCTGAATGGGCAACTAAAGCGGCATCATCTGCAAAGAGTAGTTCACGGACAAGTTTCTCTTGTGTCTTGGTGTGAGCTTGCAGGCGCCTCAGATTGAAGAGACTGCCATCCGTGCGGTACCGGATGTATATCGGTTGATATATATGGGCTGAAATATACATCATGAGCTGAAGGGTCTACACTTTGCTGTGCTCTAGAATCGGGGTGTCTGACCACAGTTGCGTTGTGCCATACTCTCCTTGAGTATGATTGTAGTTTTGGTCTCATATGAGAAAGAATGTCCTGGCGAGAGAGTGAGAGAGTGCAGCTCAAGTTCAAGTTTATCATTATCTGACTGTATATGTACAACCTGGCCAAACTGCTTCTCCGGACCACACTATGCACATTCATGCAGACGCTCACACTGACACATGCAGAGAGGCACACACATATGCATACACACACTCACACATGCACAAAGTTTGGCACAAACGAGAAGGGCCATATGGGCCTGTTCTGTGCTGTAGTGTTCTATGGATCTAACTGGTCGTCCTGGCTGCTGCCTGCCTCCTTCCCCCACCTCTCTGCAGAGAACCGCTCCGAGCCAGGCCCGTGTTCACAGAGACAGTGATCCCAACAGATCTGTGTGTGGTGTTTATTTCAGGGTGTGTTTGGCGGTGCACATGTGTACGCGCGTGTATTTTTGAGGATGTGTGTGAGTGTTCTTGTGTGTGTTTGAGTGTGCACACCCACGAGTGTGTCTATCCCATTCAATTACTTACAATCATATCTGACACAGGGAGCTGCTTCTGACCTTGCGATGCCTCTGTACACTAACGGCAGGACTGACTTATCACATTCCTCGACTCTGACTGGGGGATGAGTCTCTCTCTCTCTCTCTCTCTCTCTCTCTCTCTCCCTCTCTCTCTCTCTCCATCTCTACCCTGTTTCTCGGTATCGCTCATCTTTGTATGTCACTCTCCACCTTCCAAGAATATCAGTCTCGTTTGTTTGTCTCCATCTTTCTGTCCCTCGCCAACCCTCCTCCATCTCTCACTCTCTTCATGTGACACTGCCTTCCATCTCTCTGCGTCCCCTCCCCTTCCACCTTCCTTCACAGTTTCTCCCACTCTTACCCTCCTTCCAATTCTCTCTCTGCATCACCCTCTCCTCCCATCTCTCCCTCCGTCTATCGCTGTCTAAACGACTCTCTCTCTATCTGATTTTATAGCTCTCCCTTCTCCGTTTCTCCTTCCATCACTGCCCTTCTCTCTGCCTCACAATATAATTCGCACTTGGTCACCTTCCGTCTCTTGCCATCCCCTCCGTCTCATGCCATCCCCTCCGTCTATTTTCCCTCCCACTTTCTTCCTCAATCCCTCTCTCCATACCTCACTGCATCCATATACCCTCTTCACCTTTCATCCGTTCAACACCTTTCTCCCCCCAGTCTCTCTCTCTCCCCCTGTCTCTCTCTCTCCCCATCTCTCTCTCTCTCTCTCCTCCAGTCTCTCGCTCTCTCTCACCCCCCAGTCTCTCTCCATCTCACCCCCCAGACTCTCTCTCACACAACCCCCTTTCTCTCTCTCTCTCTCTCAACTCCCAGTCTCCCTCTCTCTCACCCCCCAGTCTCTCTGTCTCCCCGTCTTGCTGTCTCCCCACAGTCTCTCCCTCTCACCCCTCTCTCACCCCACAGGCTCTCCCTCCCGCTCACTCCCAGTCTCTCTGTCTCCCCGTCTCTCTGTCTCCCTGTCTCTCTCGCTCCCCAGTTTCCCTCTCTCCCCTCAGTCTCCCACTCTCTCCCCCCAGTCTCCCTCTCTCCCCACAGACTCCCTCTCTCCCAACAGTCTCCCTCTCTCCCCCAGTCTCCCTCTCTCCCCCAGTCTCCCTCTCTCCCCCAGTCTCCCTCTCTCCCCCAGTCTCCCTCACTCCCCCAGTCTCCCTCTCTCCCCCCAGTCTCCCTCTCTCCCCCCAGTCTCCCTCTCTCCCCCCAGTCTCCCTCTCTCCCCGTCTCCCTCTCTCCCCCAGTCTGCCTCTCTCCCCCAGTCTGCCTCTCTCCCCCCAGTCTGCCTCTCTCCCCCCAGTCTGCCTCTCTCCCCCCAGTCTGCCTCTCTCCCCCCAGTCTGCCTCTCTCCCCCCAGTCTGCCTCGCTCCCCCCAGTCTGCCTCTCTCTCCCCAGTCTGCCTCTCTCCCCCCAGTCTGCCTCTCTCCCCCCAGTCTGCCTCTCTCCCCCCAGCCTGCCTCTCTCCCCCCAGCCTGCCTCTCTCCCCCCAGTCTCCTTCTCTCCCCCCAGTCTCCCTCTCTCACCCCAATCTCCCTCTCTCCCCCAGTCTACCTCTCACCTCCAGTCTCCCTCTCTCCCCCCAGTCTGCCTCTCTCCCCCCAGTCTGCCTCTCTCCCCCCAGTCTGCCTCACTCCCCCCAGTCTGCCTCTCTCCCCCCAGTCTGCCTCTCTCCCCCCAGTCTCGCTCTCTCCCCCCAGTCTGCCTCTCTCCCCCCAGTCTGCCTCTCTCCCCCCAGTCTGCCTCTCACCCCCCAGTCTCCCTCTCACCCCCCAATCTCCCTCTGTCCCCCAGTCTCCCTCTCCCCCCAGTCTCCCTCTCCCCCCAGTCTACCTCTCCCCCAGTCTCCCTCTCCCCCCAGTCTCCCTCTCCCCCCAGTCTCCCTCTCGCCCCAGTCTCCCTCTCCCCCCAGTCTCCCTCTCCCCCCAGTCTCCCTCTCCCCCCAGTCTCCCTCTCCCCCCAGTCTCCCTCTCCCCCCACTCCCTCTCCCCCCGGTCTCCCTCTCCCCCCGGTCTCCCTCTCCCCCCGGTCTCCCTCTCCCCCCGGTCTCCCTCTCCCCCCGGTCTCCCTCTCCCCCCGGTCACCCTCTCCCCCCGGTCTCCCTCTCCTCCCGGTCTACCTCTCTGCCCCAGTCTCCACCTCTCCCCCAGTCTCCCTCTCCCCCAGTCTCCCTCTCCCCCAGTCTCCCTCTCTCCCCTCCAGTTACTCTCTCTCCCCCTGTATCTCTCTCTCCCCCCTTTCACTCTCTCTCCCCCATCTCTCCCTCCTCCAGTCGCTCTCTCTCACCCCCCAGTCTCTCTCTCCACCCAAACCCCCACACTCTCTCTCTCTCTCTCTCTCACAACCCCCAGTCTCTCTCCATCTCACACCCCAGTCTCTCTGTCTCCCCGTCTCACTGTCTCCCCTCAGTCTCTCCCTCTCACCCCTGTCGCTCTCTCTCTCACCCCACAGGCTCACCCTCTCTCTCAACCCAGTCTCTCTGTCTCCCAGTCTCTCTCGCTCCCCAGTCTCTCACTCTCTCCACCAGTCTCCATCTCTCCCCCGTCTCCCTCTCTCCCTCCAGTCCCCTCTCTTCCCCCAGTCTCCCTCTCTCCCACAGTCTCCCTCTCTCCCCCAGTCTCCCTCTTTCCCCCCAGTCTCCCTCTTTCCCCCCAGTCTCCCTCTTTCCCCCCAGTCTCCCTCTTTCCCCCCAGTCTCCCTCTTTCCCCCCAGTCTCCCTCTTTCCCCCCAGTCTCCCTCTTTTCCGCCAGTCTCCCTTTTTCCCCCCAGTCTCCCACTCTCCCCCCAGTCTCCCACTCTCCCCCCAGTCTCCCTCTCTCCCCCAGTCTCCCTCTCTCCCCCCAGTCTCCCTCTCTCCCCCCAGTCTACCTCTCTCCCCCCAGTCTACCTCTCTCCCCCCCAGTCTCCCTCTCTCCCCCCCAGTCTCCCTCTCTCCCCCCAGTCTCCCTCTCTCCCCCAGTCTCCCTCTCTCCCCCCAGTCTCCCTCTCTCCCCCCAGTCTCCCTCTCTCCCCCCAGTCTCCCTCTCTCCCCCCAGTCTCCCTCTCTACCCCCCAGTCTACCTCTCTCCCCCCAGTCTTCCTCTCTCCCCCAGTCTCCCTCTCTCCCCCAGTCTCCCTCTCTCCCCCCAGTCTCCCTCTCTCCCCCCAGTCTCCCTCTCTCCCCCCAGTCTCCCTCTCTCCCCCCAGTCTCCCTCTCTCCCCCAGTCTCCCTCTCTCCCCCCAATCTCCCTCTCTCCCCCAATCTCCCTCTCTCCCCCAATCTCCCTCTCTCCCCCAGTCTCCCTCTCCCCCACAGTCTCCCTTTCCCTCCAGTCTCCCTTTCCCTCCAGTCTCCCTCTCCCCCCAGTCTCCCTCTCCCCCCAGTCCCTCTCCCTCCAGTCTCCATCTCCCCCAAGTCTCCCACTCCCCCCAGTATCCCTCTCCCCCCAGTCTCCCTCTCCCCCCAGTCTCCCTCTCCCCCCAGTCTCCCACTCCCCCCAGTCTCCGTCTCCCCCCAGTCTCCATCTCCCCCCTGTCTCCCTCTCCTCCCGGTCTCCCTCTCCCCCCGGTCTCCCTCTCCCCCCGGTCTCCCTCTCCCCCCAGCCTCACTCACTCCCCCCAGTCTCCCTCACTCCCCCCAGTGTCCCTCTTTCCCCCAGTTTCCCTCACTCCCCCCAGTCTCCCTCACTCCCCCCAGTCTCCCTCTCTCCCCCCAGTCTGCCTCTCTCCCCGTCTCTCTCTCCCCATCTCTCTCTCTCCCCCAGTCTCTCTCTCGCCCCCAGTCTCTCTCTCCCTCAGTCTCTCTCTCCCCCAGTCTCTCTCTCCCCCCAGTCTCTCTCTCCCCCAGTCTCTCTCTCTACCCCCAGTCTCTCTCTCCCCCCAGTCTCTTTCTCCCCCCAGTCTCTTTCTCCCCCCAGCAATTCTCTCCCCCAGTCTCTCTCTCCCCCCAGTCTCTCTCTCCCCCCAGTCTCTCTCTCTCCCAGTCTCTCTCGCCCCCAGTCTCTATCTCCCCCAGTCTCTCTCTCCCGCCAGTCTCCCTCTCTCACCCCCAGTCCCTCTCTCTGCCAGTCTCTCTCTCTCCCAGTCTCACTCTCCCAGTCTCTCTCTCTCTCCTAGTCTCTTTCTCTCCCAGTCTCTCTATATCCCAGTCTCTCTATCTCCCAGTCTCTCTCTCTCCTAGTCTCTCTCTCCCCCCCCAGTCTCTCTCTCCCCCCAGTCTCTCTCTCCTCAAGTCTTTCTCTTTCTTCCCCCAGTCTCCCTCTCTCCCCCCAGTCTCCCACTCTCCCCCCAGTCTACCTCTCTCCCCCCAGTCTCCCTCTCTCCCCCCCAGTCTCCCTCTCTCCCCCCCAGTCTCCCTCTCTCCCCCAGTCTCCCTCTCTCCCCCCAGTCTCCCTCTCTCCCCCCAGTCTCCCTCTCTCCCCCCAGTCTCCCTCTCTACCCCCCAGTCTCCCTCTCTCCCCCCAGTCTCCCTCTCTCCCCCAGTCTCCCTCTCTCCCCAATCTCTCTCTCCCCAGTCTCTCTCTCCCCAGTCTCTCTCTCCCAGTCTCTCTCTACCAGTCTCTCTATCTCCCAGTCTCTCTCTCTCACAGTCTCTCTCTCACAGTCTCTCTCTCCCAGTCTCTCTCTCACCGTCGCTCTCTCCCCCACTCTCTCTCTCCCAGTCTCCCTCTCCCCCTAGTCTCCCTCTCCCCTCAGTCTCCCTCTCTCTCCCCAATCTCCCTCTCTCTCCCCAATCTCCCTCTCTCTCCCCAGTCTCCCTCTCTCCACCCAGTCTCCCTCTCTCCCCCCAGTCTCCCTCCCTCTCCCCAGTCTGCCTCTCTCCCCCAGTCTCCCTCTCTTCCCCCAGTCTCCCTCTCTCCCCCCAGTCTCCCTCTCTCCCCCCAGTCTCCCTCTCTCCCCCCAATCTCCCTCTCTCCCCCAATCTCCCTCTCACCCCCAATCTCTCCCTCTCCCCCCCAGTCTCCCTTTCCCTCCAGTCTCCCTCTCCCCCCAGTCTCCCTCTCCCCCCAGTCCCTCTCCCCCCAGTCTCCCTCTCCCCCAAGTCTCCCACTCCCCCCAGTCTCCCTCTCCCCCCAGTCTCCCTCTCCCCCCAGTCTCCCTCTCCCCCCAGTCTCCCACTCCCCCAGTCTCCGTCTCCCCCCAGTCTCCCTCTCCCCCCTGTCTCCCTCTCCCCCCGGTCTCCCTCTCCCCCCGGTCTCCCTCTCCCCCCGGTCTCCCTCTCCCCCCGGTCTCCCTCTCCCCCCGGTCTCCCTCTCCCCCCGGTCTCCCTCTCTCACCCCAGTCTCCCTCTCTCCCCCGAGACTCCCTCTCTCCCCCCCAGCCTCACTCACTCCACCCAGTCTCCCTCACTCCCCCCAGTCTCCCTCTCTCCCCCGATCTCCCTCTCTCCCCCAAGTCTCCTTCTCTCCCCCCAGTCTCCCTCTCTCCCCCGTCTCCCTCTCTCCCCCAGTCTCCCTCTCTCCCCCCAGTCTCCCTCTCTCCCCCCAGTCTCTCTCTCTCCCCCCAGTCTCCATCTCTCCCCCCAGTCTCCGTCTCTCCCCCAGTCTGCCTCACTCCCCCCAGTCTCCCTCACTCCCCCCAGTCTCCCTCACTCCCCCCAGTCTCCCTCACTCCCCCCAGTCTCCCTCATTCCGCCCAGTCTCCCTCTCTCCCCCCAGTCTCCCTCTCTCCCCCCAGTCTCCCTTTCTCCCCCCAGTCTCCCTTTCTCCCCCCAGTCTCCCTTTCTCCCCCCAGTCTCCCTTTCTCCCCCCAGTCTCCCTTTCTCCCCCCAGTCTCCCTTTCTCCCCCCGTCTCCCTCTCTCCCCCCAGTCTCCCTCTCACCCCCCAGTCTCCCTCTCTCCCCCCAGTCTCCCTCTCTCCCCCCAGTCTCCCTCTCTCCCCCCCAGTCCCCCTCTCTCGCCCCAGTCTCCCTCTCACCCCCCCGTCTCCCTCTCTCCCCCCGTCTCCCTCTCTCCCCAGTCTCGCTCTCTCCCCAGTCTCGCTCTATCCCCAGTCTCTCTCTCCCCAGTCTCCACCTCTCCCCCAGTTTCCCTCTCTCCCCTCCAGTTACTCTCTCTCCCCCTGTATCTCTCTCTCTCTCCCCCCCTTTCTCTCTCTCTCCCCCATCTCTCCCTCCTCCAGTCGCTCTCTCTCACCCCCCAGTCTCTCACGATCTCAACCCCCAGACTCTCTCTCTCCACCCAAACCCCACACTCTCTCTCTCCCTCTCTCTCTCAACCCGCCGTCTCCCTCCATCTCACCCCCCAGTCTCTCTGTCTCCCCGTCTCACTGTCTCCCCTCAGTCTCTCCCTCTCACCCCTATCGCTCTCTCTCTCACCCCACAGGCTCACCCTCTCTTTCACCCCCAGTCTCTCTCTCTCCCAGTCTCTCACTCTCTCCCCCAGTCTCCATCTCTCCCCCGTCTCCCTCTCTCCCTCCAGTCCCCTCTCTTCCCCCAGTCTCCCTCTCTCCCACAGTCTCCCTCTCTCCCCCAGTCTCCCTCTTTCCCCCCAGTCTCCCTCTTTCCCCCCAGTCTCCCTCTTTCCCCCCAGTCTCCCTCTCTCCCACAGTCTCCCTCTCCCCCCAGTCCCTCTCCCCCAAGTCTCCCACTCCCCCCAGTCTCCCTCTCCCCCCAGTCTCCCTCTCCCCCCAGTCTCCCTCTCCCCCCAGTCTCCCTCTCCCCCCAGTCTCCCACTCCCCCCAGTCTCCCACTCCCCCCAGTCTCCCACTCCCCCCAGTCTCCGTCTCCCCCCAGTCTCCGTCTCCCCCTCCCCCCGGTCTCCCTCTCCCCCCGGTCTCCCTCTCCCCCCGGTCTCCCTCTCCCCCCAGCCTCACTCACTCCCCCCAGTCTCCCTCACTCCCCCCAGTGTCCCTCTTTCCCCCAGTTTCCCTCACTCCCCCCAGAATCCCTCACTCCCCCCAGTCTCCCTCTCTCCCCCCAGTCTGCCTCTCTCCCCGTCTCTCTCTCCCCATCTCTCTCTCTCCCCAGTCTCTCTCTCCCCCTAGTCTCTCTCTTCCCCCAGTCTCTCTCTCCCCCCAGTCTCTCTCTCCCCCCAGTCTCTCTCTCCCCCCAGTCCCTCTCTCCTCAAGTCTCTCTCTTTCTCCCCCCAGTCTCTCCCCCTGTCTCCTTCTCTCCCCCAGTCTCCTTCTCTCCCCCCAGTCTCCTCCTCTCCCCGTCTCCCTCTCTACCCCCAGTCTCCCTCTCTCCCTCCAGTCTCCCTCTCTCCCCCCCCAGACTCTCTCTCCCCCGTCTCTCTCTCCCCCGTCAATCTCTCCCCCAGTCTCTCTCTCCCCCCAGTCTCTCTCTCCCCCCAGTCTCTCTCTCTCCCCAGTCTCTCTCTCCCCCAGTCTCTCTCTCCCCCTAGTCTCTCTCTCCCCCCCAGTCTCTCTCTCCCACCAGTCTCTCTCTCTCCCCAGTCTCTCTCTCCCCAGCCTCTCTCTCCCCAGTCTCTCTCTCTCCCCAGTCTCTCTCTCTCCCCAGTCTCTCTCTCTCCCCAGTCTCTCTCTCTCCCCAGTCTCTCTCTCTCCCCAGTCTCTCTCTCTCCCCAGTCTCTCTCTCTCCCCAGTCTCTCTCTCTCCCCATTCTCTCTCTCTCCCCAGTCTCTCTATCTCCCCAGTCTCTCTCTCTCCCCAGTCTCTCTGTCTCCCCAGTCTCTCTCTCTCTCCCCAGTCTCTCTCTCTCCCCAGTCACTCTCTCCCCAGTCACTCTCTCCCCAGTCTCTTTCTCCCCAGTCTCTATCTCCCCAGTCACTCTCTCTCCCCAGTCTCTCTCTCTCCCCAGTCTCTCTCTCTCCCCAGTCTCTCTCTCTCCCCAGTCTCTCTCTCTCCCCAGTCTCTCTCTCTCCCCAGTCTCTCTCTCTCCCCAGTCTCTCTATCTCCCCAGTCTCTCTATCTCCCCAGTCTCTCTCTCACCCCAGTCTCTATCTCCCCCAGTCTCTCTCTCCCGCCAGTCTCCCTCTCTCACCCCCAGTCCCTCTCTCTGCCAGTCTCTCTCTCTCCCAGTCTCACTCTCCCAGTCTCTCTCTCTCTCCCAGTCTCTTTCTCTCCCAGTCTCTCTATATCCCAGTCTCTCTATCTCCCAGTCTCTCTCTCTCCCAGTCTCTCTCTCACCCCCAGTCTCTCTCTCCCCCCCCAGTCTCTATCTCCCCCCAGTCTCTATCTCCCCCCAGTCTCTCTCTCCCCCCAGTCTCTCTCCCCCCAGTCTCTCTCCCCCAGTCTCTCTCTCCCCAGTCTCTCTCTCCCCAGTCTCTCTCTCCCCCAGTCTCTCTACCCCAGTCTCTCTCTCCCCAGTCTCTCTCTCCCAGTTTCTCTCTCTCCCAGTCTCTCTCTCTCCCAGTCTCTCTCTCTCCCAGTCTCTCTCTCCCCCCAGTCTCTCTCCTCAAGTCTTTCTCATTCTTCCCCCAGTCTCTCTCTCCCCCAGTCTCTCTCTTCCCAGTCTTTGTCTCGCCTAGTCTCTATCTCTTTCCCAGTTTCTTTCTCTCTCCCATTCTCACTCTCTACCAATCTCTCTCTCTCCCAACTCTCTCTCCCCGCAGTTTCTCTCTCTCCCCCAGTCTCCCTCTCTCCCCCAGTCTCCCTCTCTCCCCCAGTCTCCCTCTCTTCCCCAGTCTCCCTCTCTCCCCCAGTCTCCCTCTCTCCCCCAGTCTCCCTCTCTCCCCCAGTCTCCCTCTCTCCCCCAGTCTCCCTCTCTCCCCCAGTCTCCCTCTCTCCCCCAATCTCCCCCTCTCCCCCAGTCTCCCTCTCTCGCCGTCTCCCTCTCTCCCCGTCTCCCTCTCTCCCCGTCCCCCTCTCTCCCAGTCTCCCTCTCTCCCCGTCTCCCTCTCTTCCCCAGTCTCCCTCTCTCCCCCAGTCTCCCTCTCTCCCCCAGTCTCCCTCTCTCCCCCAGTCTCCCTCTCTCCCCCAGTCTCCCCCTCTCCCCCAGTCTCTCTCCCCCAGTCTCTCTCTCTCCCCAGTCTCTCTCTCTCCCCAGTCTCTCTCTCTCCCCAGTCTCTCTCTCTCCCCAGTCTCTCTCTCTCCCCAGTCTCTCTCTCTCCCCAGTCTCTCTCTCTCTCCCCAGACTCTCTCTCCCAGTCTCTCTCTCCCAGTCTCTCTCTCCGTCTCTCTCTCCCCCACTCTCTCTCTCCCTCCTAGTCTCTCTCTCTCCCAGTCTCTCTCTCCCCCCAGTCTCCCTCTCTCCCCCCAGTTTCCCTTTCTCCCCCCAGTCTCCCTCTCTCCCCCCAGTCTCCCTCTCTCCCACCAGTCTCCCTCTCTAACCCCCAGTCTCTCTCTCTCTCCCCCAGTCCCTCTCTCTGCCAGTCTCTCTCTCCCAGTTTCTCTCACTCCCAGTCTCTATCTCTCTCACTGTCTCTCTCTCTCTCCCAGTCTATCTCTCTCTCCCAGTCTCTCTCTCTCCCAGTCTCTCTCTCTCCCAGCCTCTCTCTCTCCCAGTCTCTGTCTCTCCCAGTCTCTGTCTCTCCCAGTCTCTCTCTCTCCCAGTCTCTCTCTCTCCCAGTCTCTCTCTCCCCCCAGTCTCCCTCTCTCCCCCCAGTCTCCCTTTCTCCCCCCAGTCTCCCACTCTCCCCCCAGTCTCCCTCTCTCCCACCAGTCTCCCTCTCTAACCCCCAGTCTCTCTCTCTCTCCCCCAGTCCCTCTCTCTGCCAGTCTCTCTCTCCCAGTTTCTCTCACTCCCAGTCTCTCTCTCTCTCACTGTCTCTCTCTCTCTCCCAGTCTATCTCTCTCTCCCAGTCTCTCTCTCTCCTAGTCTCTCTCTCTCCCAGCCTCTCTCTCTCCCAGTCTCTCTCTCTCCCAGTCTCTCTCTCTCCCAGTCTCTCTCTCTCCCAGTCTCTCTCTCCCCCAGTCTCTCTCTCCCCCCAGTCTCTCTCTCCCCCCAGTCTCTCTCTCCCCCCAGTCTCTCTCTCTACCCCCAGTCTCTCTCTCCCCCCAGTCTCTTTCTCCCCCCAGTCTCTTTCTCCCCCCAGCAATTCTCTCCCCCAGTCTCTCTCTCCCCCCAGTCTCTCTCTCCCCCCAGTCTCTCTCTCCCCCCAGTCTCTCTCTCCCCCCAGTCTCTCTCTCCCCCCAGTCTCTCTCTCCCCCCAGTCTCTCTCTCCCCCCAGTCTCTCTCTCTCCCAGTCTCTCTCGCCCCCAGTCTCTATCTCCCCCAGTCTCTCTCTCCCGCCAGTCTCCCTCTCTCACCCCCAGTCCCTCTCTCTGCCAGTCTCTCTCTCTCCCAGTCTCACTCTCCCAGTCTCTCTCTCTCTCCCAGTCTCTTTCTCTCCCAGTCTCTCTATATCCCAGTCTCTATCTCCCAGTCTCTCTCTCTCCCAGTCTCTCTCTCCCCCCCCAGTCTCTCTCTCCCCCCCCAGTCTCTCTCTCCCCCCCCAGTCTCTCTCTCCCCCCCCAGTCTCTCTCTCTCCCCCCAGTCTCTATCTCCCCCCAGTCTCTCTCTCCCCCCAGTCTCTATCTCCCCCCAGTCTCTATCTCCCCCCAGTCTCTATCTCCCCCCAGTCTCTCTCTCCCCAGTTTCTCTCTCCCCCCAGTTTCTCTCTCCCCCCAGTCCCTCTCTCCCCCCAGTCTCTCTCTCCCCCCAGTCTCTCTCTCCCCCCAGTCTCTCTCTCCTCAAGTCTTTCTCTTTCTTCCCCCAGTCTCTCTCTCTCCCAGTCTCTCTCTCCCCCCAGTCTCTCTCTCCTCAAATCTTTCTCTTTCTTCCCCCAGTCTCTCTCTCCCCCAGTCTCTCTCTTTCCCAGTTTCTTTCTCTCTCCCAGTCTCACTCTCTACCAATCTCTCTCTCTCCCAACTCTCTCTCCCCGCAGTTTCTCTCTCTCCCCCAGTCTCCCTCTCTCCCCCAGTCTCCCTCTCTTCCCCAGTCTTCCTCTCTCCCCCAGTCTCCCTCTCTCCCCCAGTCTCCCACTCTCCCCCAGTCTCCCTCTCTCCCCCAGTCTCCCTCTCTCCCCCAGTCTCCCCCTCTCCCCCAGTCTCCCTCTCTCCCCGTCCCCCTCTCTCCCCGTCCCCCTCTCTCCCCGTCTCCCTCTCTCCCCCCAGTCTCTCTCTCCCCCTGTCTCCTTCTCTCCCCCAGTCTCCTTCTCTCCCCCCAGTCTCCTCCTCTCCCCGTTTCCCTCTCTACCCCCAGTCTCCCTCTCTCCCCCCCCAGACTCTCTCTCCCCCCGTTTCTCTCTCCCCCCGTCTCTCTCTCCCCCCGTCTCTCTCTCCCCCCGTCTCTCTCTCCCCCCGTCTCTCTCTCCCCCCGTCTCTCTCTCCCCCCAGTCTCTCTCTCCCCCCAGTCTCTCTCTCTTCCCCAGTCTCTCTCTCCCCAGTCTCTCTCTCTCTTCCCAGTCTCTCTCTCCCCAGTCTCTCTCTCCCCAGTCTCTCTCTCCCCAGTCTCTCTCTCCCCAGTCTCTATCTCCCCAGTCTCTCTCTCCTCAGTCTCGCTCTCCCCAGTCACTCTCTCCCCATTTTCTCTCACTCCAGTCTCTCTCTCTCTCCCTTCTCTCTCTCTCCCCGTCTCTCTCTCTCCCCACTCTCTCTCTCCCCCAGTCTCTCTCTCTCCCCCAGTCTCTCTCTCTCCCCCAGTCTCTCTCTCTCCCCCAGTCTCTCTCTCTCCCCCAGTCTCTCTCTCTCCCCCAGTCTCTCTCTCACCCCCAGTCTCTCTCTCTCCCCCAGTCTCTCTCTCTCCCCAGTCTCTCTCTCTCCCCAGTGTCTCTCTCCCCCAATCTCTCTCTTCCCAGTCTTTCTCTCGCCTAGTCTCTATCTCTTTCCCAGTTTCTTTCTCTCTCCCAGTCTCACTTTCTACCAATCTCTCTCTCTCCCAACTCTCTCTCCCCGCAGTTTCTCTCTCTCCCCCAGTCTCCCTCTCTCCCCGTCTCCCTCTCTCCCCGTCTCCCTCTCTCCCCTATTCTCCCTCTCTCCCCCAGTCTCCCTCTCTCCTCCAGTCTCCCTCTCTCCCCCAGTCTCCCTCTCTCCCTCAGTCTCCCTCTCTCCCCCAGTCTCCCTTTCTCCCCCAGTCTCCCTCTCTCCCCGTCTCCCTCTCTCCCCGTCTCCCTCTCTCCCCGTCTCCCTGTCTCCCCGTCTCCCTCTCTCCCCGTCTCCCTCTCTCCCCCCAGTCTCCTTCTCTCCCCCCAGTCTCCTCCTCTCCCCGTCTCCCTCTCTACCCCCTGTCTCCCTCTCTCCCTCCAGTCTCCCTCTCTCCCCCCCCAGTCTCTCTCTCCCCCCAGTCTCTCTCTCTCCCCAGTCTCTCTCTCCCCAGTCTCTCTCTCCCCCAGTCTCTCTCTCCCCCCAGTCTCTATCTCCCCCCAGTCTCTCTCTCCCCCCAGTCTCTCTCCCCCCAGTCTCTCTCTCCCCAGTCTCTCTCTCCCCAGTCTCTCTCTCCCCCAGTCTCTCTCTCCCCAGTCTCTCTCTCCCAGTTTCTCTCTCCCCAGTCTCGCTCTATCCCCAGTCTCTCTCTCCCCAGTCTCCACCTCTCCCCCAGTTTCCCTCTCTCCCCTCCAGTTACTCTCTCTCCCCCTGTATCTCTCTCTCTCTCCCCCCCCTTTCTCTCTGTCTCCCCCATCTCTCCCTCCTCCAGTCGCTCTCTCTCACCCCCCAGTCTCTCACGATCTCAACCCCCAGTCTCTCTCTCTCCACCCAAACCCCCACACTCTCTCTCTCCCTCTCTCTCTCAACCCGCCGTCTCCCTCCATCTCACCCCCCAGTCTCTCTGTCTCCCCGTCTCACTGTCTCCCCTCAGTCTCTCCCTCTCACCCCTATCGCTCTCTCTCTCACCCCACAGGCTCACCCTCTCTTTCACCCCCAGTCTCTCTCTCTCCCAGTCTCTCACTCTCTCCCCCAGTCTCCATCTCTACCCCGTCTCCCTCTCTCCCTCCAGTCCCCTCTCTTCCCCCAGTCTCCCTCTCTCCCACAGTCTCCCTCTCTCCCCCAGTCTCCCTCTTTCCCCCCAGTCTCCCTCTTTCCCCCCAGTCTCCCTCTTTCCCCCCAGTCTCCCTCTTTCCCCCCAGTCTCCCTCTTTCCCCCCAGTCTCCCTCTTTCCCCCCAGTCTCCCTCTTTCCCCCCAGTCTCCCTCTTTCCCCCCAGTCTCCCTCTTTCCCCCCAGTCTCCCTCTTTTCCGCCAGTCTCCCTTTTTCCCCCCAGTCTCCCACTCTCCCCCCAGTCTCCCTCTCTCCCCCAGTCTCCCTCTCTTCCCCCAGTCTCCCTCTCTCCCCCCAGTCTACCTCTCTCCCCCCCAGTCTCCCTCTCTCCCCCCCAGTCTCCCTCTCTCCCCCCCAGTCTCCCTCTCTCCCCCCAGTCTCCCTCTCTCCCCCAGTCTCCCTCTCTCCCCCAGTCTCCCTCTCTCCCCCAGTCTCCCTTTCTCCCCCAGTCTCCCTCTCTCCCCGTCTCCCTCTCTCCCCGTCTCCCTCTCTCCCCGTCTCCCTGTCTCCCCGTCTCCCTCTCTCCCCGTCTCCCTCTCTCCCCCCAGTCTCCTTCTCTCCCCCCAGTCTCCTCCTCTCCCCGTCTCCCTCTCTACCCCCAGTCTCCCTCTCTCCCTCCAGTCTCCCTCTCTCCCCCCCAGTCTCTCTCTCCCCCCAGTCTCTCTCTCTCCCCAGTCTCTCTCTCTCCCCAGTCTCTCTCTCCCCAGTCTCTCTCTCCCCAGTCTCTCTCTCTCCCCAGTCTCTATCTCCCCCCAGTCTCTCTCTCCCCCCAGTCTCTCTCCCCCCAGTCTCTCTCTCCCCAGTCTCTCTCTCCCCCAGTCTCTCTCTCCCCAGTCTCTCTCTCCCAGTTTCTCTCTCTCCCAGTCTCTCTCTCTCCCAGTCTCTCTCTCTCCCAGTCTCTCTCTCCCCCCAGTCTCTCTCTCCTCAAGTCTTTCTCATTCTTCCCCCAGTCTCTCTCTCCCCCAGTCTCTCTCTTCCCAGTCTTTCTCTCGCCTAGTCTCTATCTCTTTCCCAGTTTCTTTCTCTCTCCCATTCTTTTTTTTTTTTTTTTTTTTTGCTTTTCTCTTTTTTTTTTTTTTTTTTTTTTTTTTTTTTTAAATTTTTTTATTTTTCACACCATAAATCACATTAGCCATGATATACACTATTTCTTTTCACACATATACCGTGACTTTTTCTCCCCCCCCCCTTTCCTCCCAAACCACCCCCCCACCCCCCCCTCTCATCCATTTTAGGTATACAATCTAGGTTGCATTAAGCCAGTCAGACAATGTTGTCATTCAACCAAATTACACCAGAAATTCTACTGAGTCCATTCTTTTCTTTCCTTCTCCTTCCATCAACTTAGGTAATGTTTGTCCCCGGTAGGTTTTTGCTATTGTATTTAATGTAAGGCTCCTATACTTGTTCGAATATTTCAATGTTATTTCTTAACCAATATGTTATTTTTTCTAATGGAATACATTTATTCATTTAAATTTGGTAGTTTCTTCCTTTTAATTTGGTTATGTATTCCATTAATATTTAAAGACATATAGTTCAGCGTAGCCCTTTTATATTTTGTTTATCTTCTCTTTCCGTTTTTCCATCATTACCTTTCCTCCTTTTCCATTTCTGTTTTCTTATTTTCAACTCTTTATAAGACAACATTCCTACAACATCTAACATTTTCCTTATTCTCCTATTTCTATCTTATTTATCCCCAATCTCCCCTTCACCTCCTGAGTTGTCCTTTATCCCTTGTCGGACAACCACATCTCCCCTCTCCATTTGGATTTGCGAATCCACTCGCAAGCGTCAACTGATTTTGCAGTGACCGCTATTTCCCCCCACCCCGCCTCCCCCAGAAAAGATTTCACTTTTCATATGTCACAAAGGTCCCTCTTTTAATTCCCTCCTTATTCTCTCTATTCCATTACCTTCCCTTATTAATTCTTGTCTATACTATCCATATTTTCCTCTAAGTACAGATACATTCATGTATGCTCTCTCTCCCATTCTCACTCTCTACCAATCTCTCTCTCTCCCAACTCTCTCTCCCCGCAGTTTCTCTCTCTCCCCCAGTCTCCCTCTCTCCCGCAGTCTCCCTCTCTTCCCCAGTCTCTCTCTCTCCCCCAGTCTCTCTCTTCCCAGTCTTTCTCTCGTCTAGTCTCTATCTCTTTCCCAGTTTCTTTCTCTCTCCCAGTCTCACTCTCTACCAATCTCTCTCTCTCCCAACTCTATCTCCCCGCAGTTTCTCTCTCTCCCCCAGTCTCCCTCTCTCCCCCAGTCTCCCTCTCTTCCCCAGTCTTCCTCTCTCCCCCAGTCTTCCTCTCTCCCCCAGTCTCCCTCTCTCCCCCAGTCTCCCTCTCTCCCCCAGTCTCCCTCTCTCCCCCAGTCTCTCTCTCCCGCCAGTCTCCCTCTCTCACCCCCAGTCCCTCTCTCTGCCAGTCTCTCTCTCTCCCAGTCTCACTCTCCCAGTCTCTCTCTCTCTCCTAGTCTCTTTCTCTCCCAGTCTCTCTATATCCCAGTCTCTCTATCTCCCAGTCTCTCTCTCTCCTAGTCTCTCTCTCCCCCCCCAGTCTCTCTCTCCCCCCAGTCTCTCTCTCCTCAAGTCTTTCTCTTTCTTCCCCCAGTCTCCCTCTCTCCCCCCAGTCTCCCACTCTCCCCCCAGTCTACCTCTCTCCCCCCAGTCTCCCTCTCTCCCCCCCAGTCTCCCTCTCTCCCCCAGTCTCCCTCTCTCCCCCCAGTCTCCCTCTCTCCCCCCAGTCTCCCTCTCTCCCCCCAGTCTCCCTCTCTACCCCCCAGTCTCCCTCTCTACCCCCCAGTCTCCCTCTCTCCCCCCAGTCTCCCTCTCTCCCCCAGTCTCCCTCTCTCCCCCAGTCTCCCTCTCTCCCCAATCTCTCTCTCCCCAGTCTCTCTCTCCCCAGTCTCTCTCTCCCAGTCTCTCTCTACCAGTCTCTCTATCTCCCAGTCTCTCTCTCTCACAGTCTCTCTCTCACAGTCTCTCTCTCCCAGTCTCTCTCTCACCGTCGCTCTCTCCCCCACTCTCTCTCTCCCAGTCTCCCTCTCCCCCTAGTCTCCCTCTCCCCTCAGTCTCCCTCTCTCTCCCCAATCTCCCTCTCTCTCCCCAGTCTCCCTCTCTCCACCCAGTCTCCCTCTCTCCCCCCAGTCTCCCTCCCTCTCCCCAGTCTGCCTCTCTCCCCCAGTCTCCCTCTCTTCCCCCAGTCTCCCTCTCTCCCCCCAGTCTCCCTCTCTCCCCCCAGTCTCCCTCTCTCCCCCCAATCTCCCTCTCTCCCCCAATCTCCCTCTCACCCCCAATCTCTCCCTCTCCCCCCCAGTCTCCCTTTCCCTCCAGTCTCCCTCTCCCCCCAGTCTCCCTCTCCCCCCAGTCCCTCTCCCCCCAGTCTCCCTCTCCCCCAAGTCTCCCACTCCCCCCAGTCTCCCTCTCCCCCCAGTCTCCCTCTCCCCCCAGTCTCCCTCTCCCCCCAGTCTCCCACTCCCCCAGTCTCCGTCTCCCCCCAGTCTCCGTCTCCCCCCAGTCTCCCTCTCCCCCCTGTCTCCCTCTCCCCCCTGTCTCCCTCTCCCCCCGGTCTCCCTCTCCCCCCAGTCTCCCTCTCCCCCCGGTCTCCCTCTCCCCCCGGTCTCCCTCTCCCCCCGGTCTCCCTCTCTCACCCCAGTCTCCCTCTCTCCCCCGAGACTCCCTCTCTCCCCCCCAGCCTCACTCACTCCACCCAGTCTCCCTCACTCCCCCCAGTCTCCCTCTCTCCCCCGATCTCCCTCTCTCCCCCAAGTCTCCTTCTCTCCCCCCAGTCTCCCTCTCTCCCCCGTCTCCCTCTCTCCCCCAGTCTCCCTCTCTCCCCCCAGTCTCCCTCTCTCCCCCCAGTCTCTCTCTCTCCCCCCAGTCTCCATCTCTCCCCCCAGTCTCCGTCTCTCCCCCAGTCTGCCTCACTCCCCGCAGTCTCCCTCACTCCCCCCAGTCTCCTCCTCTCCCCGTCTCCCTCTCTCCCTCCAGTCTCCCTCTCTCCCCCCCCAGACTCTCTCTCCCCCGTCTCTCTCTCCCCCGTCTCTCTCTCCCCCCGTCAATCTCTCCCCCAGTCTCTCTCTCCCCCCAGTCTCTCTCTCCCCCCAGTCTCTCTCTCTCCCCAGTCTCTCTCTCCCCCAGTCTCTCTCTCCCCCAGTCTCTCTCTCCCCCTAGTCTCTCTCTCCCCCCCAGTCTCTCTCTCCCACCAGTCTCTCTCTCTCCCCAGTCTCTCTCTCCCCAGCCTCTCTCTCCCCAGTCTCTCTCTCTCCCCAGTCTCTCTCTCTCCCCAGTCTCTCTCTCTCCCCAGTCTCTCTCTCTCCCCAGTCTCTCTCTCTCCCCAGTCTCTCTCTCTCCCCAGTCTCTCTCTCTCCCCAGTCTCTCTCTCTCCCCATTCTCTCTCTCTCCCCAGTCTCTCTATCTCCCCAGTCTCTCTCTCTCCCCAGTCTCTCTGTCTCCCCAGTCTCTCTCTCTCTCCCCAGTCTCTCTCTCTCCCCAGTCACTCTCTCCCCAGTCACTCTCTCCCCAGTCTCTTTCTCCCCAGTCTCTATCTCCCCAGTCACTCTCTCTCCCCAGTCTCTCTCTCTCCCCAGTCTCTCTCTCTCCCCAGTCTCTCTCTCTCCCCAGTCTCTCTCTCTCCCCAGTCTCTCTCTCTCCCCAGTCTCTCTCTCTCCCCAGTCTCTCTATCTCCCCAGTCTCTCTATCTCCCCAGTCTCTCTATCTCCCCAGTCTCTCTCTCACCCCAGTCTCTATCTCCCCCAGTCTCTCTCTCCCGCCAGTCTCCCTCTCTCACCCCCAGTCCCTCTCTCTGCCAGTCTCTCTCTCTCCCAGTCTCACTCTCCCAGTCTCTCTCTCTCTCCCAGTCTCTTTCTCTCCCAGTCTCTCTATATCCCAGTCTCTCTATCTCCCAGTCTCTCTCTCTCCCAGTCTCTCTCTCACCCCCAGTCTCTCTCTCCCCCCCCAGTCTCTATCTCCCCCCAGTCTCTATCTCCCCCCAGTCTCTCTCTCCCCCCAGTCTCTCTCCCCCCAGTCTCTCTCTCCCCAGTCTCTCTCTCCCCAGTCTCTCTCTCCCCCAGTCTCTCTACCCCAGTCTCTCTCTCCCCAGTCTCTCTCTCCCAGTTTCTCTCTCTCCCAGTCTCTCTCTCTCCCAGTCTCTCTCTCTCCCAGTCTCTCTCTCCCCCCAGTCTCTCTCCTCAAGTCTTTCTCATTCTTCCCCCAGTCTCTCTCTCCCCCAGTCTCTCTCTTCCCAGTCTTTGTCTCGCCTAGTCTCTATCTCTTTCCCAGTTTCTTTCTCTCTCCCATTCTCACTCTCTACCAATCTCTCTCTCTCCCAACTCTCTCTCCCCGCAGTTTCTCTCTCTCCCCCAGTCTCCCTCTCTCCCCCAGTCTCCCTCTCTCCCCCAGTCTCCCTCTCTTCCCCAGTCTCCCTCTCTCCCCCAGTCTCCCTCTCTCCCCCAGTCTCCCTCTCTCCCCCAGTCTCCCTCTCTCCCCCAGTCTCCCTCTCTCCCCCAGTCTCCCTCTCTCCCCCAATCTCCCCCTCTCCCCCAGTCTCCCTCTCTCGCCGTCTCCCTCTCTCCCCGTCTCCCTCTCTCCCCGTCCCCCTCTCTCCCAGTCTCCCTCTCTCCCCGTCTCCCTCTCTTCCCCAGTCTCCCTCTCTCCCCCAGTCTCCCTCTCTCCCCCAGTCTCCCTCTCTCCCCCAGTCTCCCTCTCTCCCCCAGTCTCCCCCTCTCCCCCAGTCTCTCTCTCTCCCCCAGTCTCTCTCTCTCCCCAGTCTCTCTCTCTCCCCAGTCTCTCTCTCTCCCCAGTCTCTCTCTCTCCCCAGTCTCTCTCTCTCCCCAGTCTCTCTCTCTCCCCAGTCTCTCTCTCTCTCCCCAGACTCTCTCTCCCAGTCTCTCTCTCCCAGTCTCTCTCTCCGTCTCTCTCTCCCCCACTCTCTCTCTCCCTCCTAGTCTCTCTCTCTCCCAGTCTCTCTCTCCCCCCAGTCTCCCTCTCTCCCCCCAGTTTCCCTTTCTCCCCCCAGTCTCCCTCTCTCCCCCCAGTCTCCCTCTCTCCCACCAGTCTCCCTCTCTAACCCCCAGTCTCTCTCTCTCTCCCCCAGTCCCTCTCTCTGCCAGTCTCTCTCTCCCAGTTTCTCTCACTCCCAGTCTCTATCTCTCTCACTGTCTCTCTCTCTCTCCCAGTCTATCTCTCTCTCCCAGTCTCTCTCTCTCCCAGTCTCTCTCTCTCCCAGCCTCTCTCTCTCCCAGTCTCTGTCTCTCCCAGTCTCTCTCTCTCCCAGTCTCTCTCTCTCCCAGTCTCTCTCTCCCCCCAGTCTCCCTCTCTCCCCCCAGTCTCCCTTTCTCCCCCCAGTCTCCCACTCTCCCCCCAGTCTCCCTCTCTCCCACCAGTCTCCCTCTCTAACCCCCAGTCTCTCTCTCTCTCCCCCAGTCCCTCTCTCTGCCAGTCTCTCTCTCCCAGTTTCTCTCACTCCCAGTCTCTCTCTCTCTCACTGTCTCTCTCTCTCTCCCAGTCTATCTCTCTCTCCCAGTCTCTCTCTCTCCTAGTCTCTCTCTCTCCCAGCCTCTCTCTCTCCCAGTCTCTCTCTCTCCCAGTCTCTCTCTCTCCCAGTCTCTCTCTCTCCCAGTCTCTCTCTCCCCCAGTCTCTCTCTCCCCCCAGTCTCTCTCTCCCCCCAGTCTCTCTCTCCCCCCAGTCTCTCTCTCTACCCCCAGTCTCTCTCTCCCCCCAGTCTCTTTCTCCCCCCAGTCTCTTTCTCCCCCCAGCAATTCTCTCCCCCAGTCTCTCTCTCCCCCCAGTCTCTCTCTCCCCCCAGTCTCTCTCTCCCCCCAGTCTCTCTCTCCCCCCAGTCTCTCTCTCCCCCCAGTCTCTCTCTCCCCCCAGTCTCTCTCTCTCCCAGTCTCTCTCGCCCCCAGTCTCTATCTCCCCCAGTCTCTCTCTCCCGCCAGTCTCCCTCTCTCACCCCCAGTCCCTCTCTCTGCCAGTCTCTCTCTCTCCCAGTCTCACTCTCCCAGTCTCTCTCTCTCTCCCAGTCTCTTTCTCTCCCAGTCTCTCTATATCCCAGTCTCTATCTCCCAGTCTCTCTCTCTCCCAGTCTCTCTCTCCCCCCCCAGTCTCTCTCTCCCCCCCCAGTCTCTCTCTCCCCCCCCAGTCTCTCTCTCCCCCCCCAGTCTCTCTCTCTCCCCCCAGTCTCTATCTCCCCCCAGTCTCTCTCTCCCCCCAGTCTCTATCTCCCCCCAGTCTCTATCTCCCCCCAGTCTCTATCTCCCCCCAGTCTCTCTCTCCCCAGTTTCTCTCTCCCCCCAGTTTCTCTCTCCCCCCAGTCCCTCTCTCCCCCCAGTCTCTCTCTCCCCCCAGTCTCTCTCTCCCCCCAGTCTCTCTCTCCTCAAGTCTTTCTCTTTCTTCCCCCAGTCTCTCTCTCTCCCAGTCTCTCTCTCCCCCCAGTCTCTCTCTCCTCAAATCTTTCTCTTTCTTCCCCCAGTCTCTCTCTCCCCCAGTCTCTCTCTTTCCCAGTTTCTTTCTCTCTCCCAGTCTCACTCTCTACCAATCTCTCTCTCTCCCAACTCTCTCTCCCCGCAGTTTCTCTCTCTCCCCCAGTCTCCCTCTCTCCCCCAGTCTCCCTCTCTTCCCCAGTCTTCCTCTCTCCCCCAGTCTCCCTCTCTCCCCCAGTCTCCCACTCTCCCCCAGTCTCCCTCTCTCCCCCAGTCTCCCTCTCTCCCCCAGTCTCCCCCTCTCCCCCAGTCTCCCTCTCTCCCCGTCCCCCTCTCTCCCCGTCCCCCTCTCTCCCCGTCTCCCTCTCTCCCCCCAGTCTCTCTCTCCCCCTGTCTCCTTCTCTCCCCCAGTCTCCTTCTCTCCCCCCAGTCTCCTCCTCTCCCCGTTTCCCTCTCTACCCCCAGTCTCCCTCTCTCCCCCCCCAGACTCTCTCTCCCCCCGTCTCTCTCTCCCCCCGTCTCTCTCTCCCCCCGTCTCTCTCTCCCCCCGTCTCTCTCTCCCCCCGTCTCTCTCTCCCCCCGTCTCTCTCTCCCCCCAGTCTCTCTCTCCCCCCAGTCTCTCTCTCTTCCCCAGTCTCTCTCTCCCCAGTCTCTCTCTCTCTTCCCAGTCTCTCTCTCCCCAGTCTCTCTCTCCCCAGTCTCTATCTCCCCAGTCTCTCTCTCCTCAGTCTCGCTCTCCCCAGTCACTCTCTCCCCATTTTCTCTCACTCCAGTCTCTCTCTCTCTCCCTTCTCTCTCTCTCCCCGTCTCTCTCTCTCCCCACTCTCTCTCTCCCCCAGTCTCTCTCTCTCCCCCAGTCTCTCTCTCTCCCCCAGTCTCTCTCTCTCCCCCAGTCTCTCTCTCTCCCCCAGTCTCTCTCTCTCCCCCAGTCTCTCTCTCTCCCCCAGTCTCTCTCTCACCCCCAGTCTCTCTCTCTCCCCCAGTCTCTCTCTCTCCCCAGTCTCTCTCTCTCCCCAGTGTCTCTCTCCCCCAATCTCTCTCTTCCCAGTCTTTCTCTCGCCTAGTCTCTATCTCTTTCCCAGTTTCTTTCTCTCTCCCAGTCTCACTTTCTACCAATCTCTCTCTCTCCCAACTCTCTCTCCCCGCAGTTTCTCTCTCTCCCCCAGTCTCCCTCTCTCCCCGTCTCCCTCTCTCCCCGTCTCCCTCTCTCCCCTATTCTCCCTCTCTCCCCCAGTCTCCCTCTCTCCCCCAGTCTCCCTCTCTCCCCCAGTCTCCCTCTCTCCCTCAGTCTCCCTCTCTCCCCCAGTCTCCCTTTCTCCCCCAGTCTCCCTCTCTCCCCGTCTCCCTCTCTCCCCGTCTCCCTCTCTCCCCGTCTCCCTCTCTCCCCGTCTCCCTGTCTCCCCGTCTCCCTCTCTCCCCGTCTCCCTCTCTCCCCCCAGTCTCCTTCTCTCCCCCCAGTCTCCTCCTCTCCCCGTCTCCCTCTCTACCCCCTGTCTCCCTCTCTCCCTCCAGTCTCCCTCTCTCCCCCCCCAGTCTCTCTCTCCCCCCAGTCTCTCTCTCTCCCCAGTCTCTCTCTCCCCAGTCTCTCTCTCCCCCAGTCTCTCTCTCCCCCCAGTCTCTATCTCCCCCCAGTCTCTATCTCCCCCCAGTCTCTCTCTCCCCCCAGTCTCTCTCCCCCCAGTCTCTCTCTCCCCAGTCTCTCTCTCCCCCAGTCTCTCTCTCCCCAGTCTCTCTCTCCCAGTTTCTCTCTCCCCAGTCTCGCTCTATCCCCAGTCTCTCTCTCCCCAGTCTCCACCTCTCCCCCAGTTTCCCTCTCTCCCCTCCAGTTACTCTCTCTCCCCCTGTATCTCTCTCTCTCTCCCCCCCCTTTCTCTCTGTCTCCCCCATCTCTCCCTCCTCCAGTCGCTCTCTCTCACCCCCCAGTCTCTCACGATCTCAACCCCCAGTCTCTCTCTCTCCACCCAAACCCCCACACTCTCTCTCTCCCTCTCTCTCTCAACCCGCCGTCTCCCTCCATCTCACCCCCCAGTCTCTCTGTCTCCCCGTCTCACTGTCTCCCCTCAGTCTCTCCCTCTCACCCCTATCGCTCTCTCTCTCACCCCACAGGCTCACCCTCTCTTTCACCCCCAGTCTCTCTCTCTCCCAGTCTCTCACTCTCTCCCCCAGTCTCCATCTCTACCCCGTCTCCCTCTCTCCCTCCAGTCCCCTCTCTTCCCCCAGTCTCCCTCTCTCCCACAGTCTCCCTCTCTCCCCCAGTCTCCCTCTTTCCCCCCAGTCTCCCTCTTTCCCCCCAGTCTCCCTCTTTCCCCCCAGTCTCCCTCTTTCCCCCCAGTCTCCCTCTTTCCCCCCAGTCTCCCTCTTTCCCCCCAGTCTCCCTCTTTCCCCCCAGTCTCCCTCTTTCCCCCCAGTCTCCCTCTTTCCCCCCAGTCTCCCTCTTTTCCGCCAGTCTCCCTTTTTCCCCCCAGTCTCCCACTCTCCCCCCAGTCTCCCTCTCTCCCCCAGTCTCCCTCTCTTCCCCCAGTCTCCCTCTCTCCCCCCAGTCTACCTCTCTCCCCCCCAGTCTCCCTCTCTCCCCCCCAGTCTCCCTCTCTCCCCCCCAGTCTCCCTCTCTCCCCCCAGTCTCCCTCTCTCCCCCAGTCTCCCTCTCTCCCCCAGTCTCCCTCTCTCCCCCAGTCTCCCTTTCTCCCCCAGTCTCCCTCTCTCCCCGTCTCCCTCTCTCCCCGTCTCCCTCTCTCCCCGTCTCCCTGTCTCCCCGTCTCCCTCTCTCCCCGTCTCCCTCTCTCCCCCCAGTCTCCTTCTCTCCCCCCAGTCTCCTCCTCTCCCCGTCTCCCTCTCTACCCCCAGTCTCCCTCTCTCCCTCCAGTCTCCCTCTCTCCCCCCCAGTCTCTCTCTCCCCCCAGTCTCTCTCTCTCCCCAGTCTCTCTCTCTCCCCAGTCTCTCTCTCCCCAGTCTCTCTCTCCCCCAGTCTCTCTCTCTCCCCAGTCTCTCTCTCCCCCCAGTCTCTCTCTCCCCCCAGTCTCTCTCCCCCCAGTCTCTCTCTCCCCAGTCTCTCTCTCCCCCAGTCTCTCTCTCCCCAGTCTCTCTCTCCCAGTTTCTCTCTCTCCCAGTCTCTCTCTCTCCCAGTCTCTCTCTCTCCCAGTCTCTCTCTCCCCCCAGTCTCTCTCTCCTCAAGTCTTTCTCATTCTTCCCCCAGTCTCTCTCTCCCCCAGTCTCTCTCTTCCCAGTCTTTCTCTCGCCTAGTCTCTATCTCTTTCCCAGTTTCTTTCTCTCTCCCATTCTCACTCTCTACCAATCTCTCTCTCTCCCAACTCTCTCTCCCCGCAGTTTCTCTCTCTCCCCGCAGTTTCTCTCTCTCCCCGCAGTTTCTCTCTCTCCCCCAGTCTCCCTCTCTCCCGCAGTCTCCCTCTCTTCCCCAGTCTCTCTCTCTCCCCCAGTCTCTCTCTTCCCAGTCTTTCTCTCGTCTAGTCTCTATCTCTTTCCCAGTTTCTTTCTCTCTCCCAGTCTCACTCTCTACCAATCTCTCTCTCTCCCAACTCTATCTCCCCGCAGTTTCTCTCTCTCCCCCAGTCTCCCTCTCTCCCCCAGTCTCCCTCTCTTCCCCAGTCTTCCTCTCTCCCCCAGTCTCCCTCTCTCCCCCAGTCTCCCTCTCTCCCCCAGTCTCTCTCTCCCGCCAGTCTCCCTCTCTCACCCCCAGTCCCTCTCTCTGCCAGTCTCTCTCTCTCCCAGTCTCACTCTCCCAGTCTCTCTCTCTCTCCTAGTCTCTTTCTCTCCCAGTCTCTCTATATCCCAGTCTCTCTATCTCCCAGTCTCTCTCTCTCCTAGTCTCTCTCTCCCCCCCCAGTCTCTCTCTCCCCCCAGTCTCTCTCTCCTCAAGTCTTTCTCTTTCTTCCCCCAGTCTCCCTCTCTCCCCCCAGTCTCCCACTCTCCCCCCAGTCTACCTCTCTCCCCCCAGTCTCCCTCTCTCCCCCCCAGTCTCCCTCTCTCCCCCAGTCTCCCTCTCTCCCCCCAGTCTCCCTCTCTCCCCCCAGTCTCCCTCTCTCCCCCCAGTCTCCCTCTCTACCCCCCAGTCTCCCTCTCTACCCCCCAGTCTCCCTCTCTCCCCCCGTCTCCCTCTCTCCCCCAGTCTCCCTCTCTCCCCAATCTCTCTCTCCCCAGTCTCTCTCTCCCCAGTCTCTCTCTCCCAGTCTCTCTCTACCAGTCTCTCTATCTCCCAGTCTCTCTCTCTCACAGTCTCTCTCTCACAGTCTCTCTCTCCCAGTCTCTCTCTCACCGTCGCTCTCTCCCCCACTCTCTCTCTCCCAGTCTCCCTCTCCCCCTAGTCTCCCTCTCCCCTCAGTCTCCCTCTCTCTCCCCAATCTCCCTCTCTCTCCCCAGTCTCCCTCTCTCCACCCAGTCTCCCTCTCTCCCCCCAGTCTCCCTCCCTCTCCCCAGTCTGCCTCTCTCCCCCAGTCTCCCTCTCTTCCCCCAGTCTCCCTCTCTCCCCCCAGTCTCCCTCTCTCCCCCCAGTCTCCCTCTCTCCCCCCAATCTCCCTCTCTCCCCCAATCTCCCTCTCACCCCCAATCTCTCCCTCTCCCCCCCAGTCTCCCTTTCCCTCCAGTCTCCCTCTCCCCCCAGTCTCCCTCTCCCCCCAGTCCCTCTCCCCCCGGTCTCCCTCTCCCCCCGGTCTCCCTCTCCCCCCGGTCTCCCTCTCCCCCCGGTCTCCCTCTCCCCCCGGTCTCCCTCTCCCCCCGGTCTCCCTCTCTCACCCCAGTCTCCCTCTCTCCCCCGAGACTCCCTCTCTCCCCCCCAGCCTCACTCACTCCACCCAGTCTCCCTCACTCCCCCCAGTCTCCCTCTCTCCCCCGATCTCCCTCTCTCCCCCAAGTCTCCTTCTCTCCCCCCAGTCTCCCTCTCTCCCCCGTCTCCCTCTCTCCCCCAGTCTCCCTCTCTCCCCCCAGTCTCCCTCTCTCCCCCCAGTCTCTCTCTCTCCCCCCAGTCTCCATCTCTCCCCCCAGTCTCCGTCTCTCCCCCAGTCTCCGTCTCTCCCCCAGTCTGCCTCACTCCCCCCAGTCTCCCTCACTCCCCCCAGTCTCCCTCACTCCCCCCAGTCTCCCTCATTCCGCCCAGTCTCCCTCTCTCCCCCCAGTCTCCCTCTCTCCCCCCAGTCTCCCTCTCTCCCCCCAGTCTCCCTCTCTCCCCCCAGTCTCCCTTTCTCCCCCCAGTCTCCCTTTCTCCCCCCAGTCTCCCTTTCTCCCCCCAGTCTCCCTTTCTCCCCCCAGTCTCCCTCTCTCCCCCAGTCTCCCTCTCTCCCCCCAGTCTCCCTCTCACCCCCCAGTCTCCCTCTCTCCCCCCAGTCTCCCTCTCTCCCCCCCAGTCCCCCTCTCTCGCCCCAGTCTCCCTCTCACCCCCCCGTCTCCCTCTCTCCCCCCGTCTCCCTCTCTCCCCAGTCTCGCTCTCTCCCCAGTCTCGCTCTATCCCCAGTCTCTCTCTCCCCAGTCTCCACCTCTCCCCCAGTTTCCCTCTCTCCCCTCCAGTTACTCTCTCTCCCCCTGTATCTCTCTCTCTCTCCCCCCCTTTCTCTCTCTCTCCCCCATCTCTCCCTCCTCCAGTCGCTCTCTCTCACCCCCCAGTCTCTCACGATCTCAACCCCCAGACTCTCTCTCTCCACCCAAACCCCCACACTCTCTCTCTCCCTCTCTCTCTCAACCCGCCGTCTCCCTCCATCTCACCCCCCAGTCTCTCTGTCTCCCCGTCTCACTGTCTCCCCTCAGTCTCTCCCTCTCACCCCTATCGCTCTCTCTCTCACCCCACAGGCTCACCCTCTCTTTCACCCCCAGTCTCTCTCTCTCCCAGTCTCTCACTCTCTCCCCCAGTCTCCATCTCTCCCCCGTCTCCCTCTCTCCCTCCAGTCCCCTCTCTTCCCCCAGTCTCCCTCTCTCCCACAGTCTCCCTCTCTCCCCCAGTCTCCCTCTTTCCCCCCAGTCTCCCTCTTTCCCCCCAGTCTCCCTCTTTCCCCCCAGTCTCCCTCTTTCCCCCCAGTCTCCCTCTTTCCCCCCAGTCTCCCTCTTTTCCGCCAGTCTCCCTTTTTCCCCCCAGTCTCCCACTCTCCCCCCAGTCTCCCTCTCTCCCCCAGTCTCCCTCTCTCCCCCCAGTCTCCCTCTCTCCCCCCAGTCTACCTCTCTCCCCCCAGTCTCCCTCTCTCCCCCCCAGTCTCCCTCTCTCCCCCCAGTCTCCCTCTCTCCCCCAGTCTCCCTCTCTCCCCCCAGTCTCCCTCTCTCCCCCCAGTCTCCCTCTCTCCCCCCAGTCTCCCTCTCTCCCCCCAGTCTCCCTCTCTCCCCCCAGTCTCCCTCTCTACCCCCCAGTCTCCCTCTCTCCCCCAGTCTCCCTCTCTCCCCCAGTCTCCCTCTCTCCCCCAGTCTCCCTCTCTCCCCCCAGTCTCCCTCTCTCCCCCAGTCTCCCTCTCTCCCCCCAGTCTCCCTCTCTCCCCCCAGTCTCCCTCTCTCCCCCCAATCTCCCTCTCTCCCCCAATCTCCCTCTCTCCCCCAATCTCCCTCTCTCCCCCAATCTCCCTCTCTCCCCCAATCTCCCTCTCTCCCCCAGTCTCCCTCTCCCCCACAGTCTCCCTTTCCCTCCAGTCTCCCTCTCCCCCCAGTCTCCCTCTCCCCCCAGTCCCTCTCCCTCCAGTCTCCCTCTCCCCCAAGTCTCCCACTCCCCCCAGTCTCCCTCTCCCCCCAGTCTCCCTCTCCCCCCAGTCTCCCTCTCCCCCCAGTCTCCCACTCCCCCCAGTCTCCCACTCCCCCCAGTCTCCGTCTCCCCCCAGTCTCCGTCTCCCCCTCCCCCCGGTCTCCCTCTCCCCCCGGTCTCCCTCTCCCCCCGGTCTCCCTCTCCCCCCAGCCTCACTCACTCCCCCCAGTCTCCCTCACTCCCCCCAGTGTCCCTCTTTCCCCCAGTTTCCCTCACTCCCCCCAGAATCCCTCACTCCCCCCAGTCTCCCTCTCTCCCCCCAGTCTGCCTCTCTCCCCGTCTCTCTCTCCCCATCTCTCTCTCTCCCCAGTCTCTCTCTCCCCCTAGTCTCTCTCTTCCCCAGTCTCTCTCTCCCCCCAGTCTCTCTCTCCCCCCAGTCTCTCTCTCCCCCCAGTCCCTCTCTCCTCAAGTCTCTCTCTTTCTCCCCCCAGTCTCTCCCCCTGTCTCCTTCTCTCCCCCAGTCTCCTTCTCTCCCCCCAGTCTCCTCCTCTCCCCGTCTCCCTCTCTACCCCCAGTCTCCCTCTCTCCCTCCAGTCTCCCTCTCTCCCCCCCCAGACTCTCTCTCCCCCGTCTCTCTCTCCCCCCGTCAATCTCTCCCCCAGTCTCTCTCTCCCCCCAGTCTCTCTCTCCCCCCAGTCTCTCTCTCTCCCCAGTCTCTCTCTCCCCCAGTCTCTCTCTCCCCCTAGTCTCTCTCTCCCCCCCAGTCTCTCTCTCCCACCAGTCTCTCTCTCTCCCCAGTCTCTCTCTCCCCAGCCTCTCTCTCCCCAGTCTCTCTCTCTCCCCAGTCTCTCTCTCTCCCCAGTCTCTCTCTCTCCCCAGTCTCTCTCTCTCCCCAGTCTCTCTCTCTCCCCAGTCTCTCTCTCTCCCCAGTCTCTCTCTCTCCCCAGTCTCTCTCTCTCCCCAGTCTCTCTCTCTCCCCAGTCTCTCTCTCTCCCCAGTCTCTCTCTCTCCCCATTCTCTCTCTCTCCCCAGTCTCTCTATCTCCCCAGTCTCTCTCTCTCCCCAGTCTCTCTGTCTCCCCAGTCTCTCTCTCTCTCCCCAGTCTCTCTCTCTCCCCAGTCACTCTCTCCCCAGTCACTCTCTCCCCAGTCTCTTTCTCCCCAGTCTCTATCTCCCCAGTCACTCTCTCTCCCCAGTCTCTCTCTCTCCCCAGTCTCTCTCTCTCCCCAGTCTCTCTCTCTCCCCAGTCTCTCTCTCTCCCCAGTCTCTCTCTCTCCCCAGTCTCTCTCTCTCCCCAGTCTCTCTATCTCCCCAGTCTCTCTATCTCCCCAGTCTCTCTATCTCCCCAGTCTCTCTCTCACCCCAGTCTCTATCTCCCCCAGTCTCTCTCTCCCGCCAGTCTCCCTCTCTCACCCCCAGTCCCTCTCTCTGCCAGTCTCTCTCTCTCCCAGTCTCACTCTCCCAGTCTCTCTCTCTCTCCCAGTCTCTTTCTCTCCCAGTCTCTCTATATCCCAGTCTCTCTATCTCCCAGTCTCTCTCTCTCCCAGTCTCTCTCTCACCCCCAGTCTCTCTCTCCCCCCAGTCTCTATCTCCCCCCAGTCTCTATCTCCCCCCAGTCTCTCTCTCCCCCCAGTCTCTCTCCCCCCAGTCTCTCTCTCCCCAGTCTCTCTCTCCCCAGTCTCTCTCTCCCCCAGTCTCTCTACCCCAGTCTCTCTCTCCCCAGTCTCTCTCTCCCAGTTTCTCTCTCTCCCAGTCTCTCTCTCTCCCAGTCTCTCTCTCTCCCAGTCTCTCTCTCCCCCCAGTCTCTCTCCTCAAGTCTTTCTCATTCTTCCCCCAGTCTCTCTCTCCCCCAGTCTCTCTCTTCCCAGTCTTTGTCTCGCCTAGTCTCTATCTCTTTCCCAGTTTCTTTCTCTCTCCCATTCTCACTCTCTACCAATCTCTCTCTCTCCCAACTCTCTCTCCCCGCAGTTTCTCTCTCTCCCCCAGTCTCCCTCTCTCCCCCAGTCTCCCTCTCTCCCCCAGTCTCCCTCTCTTCCCCAGTCTCCCTCTCTTCCCCAGTCTCCCTCTCTCCCCCAGTCTCCCTCTCTCCCCCAGTCTCCCTCTCTCCCCCAGTCTCCCTCTCTCCCCCAGTCTCCCTCTCTCCCCCAGTCTCCCTCTCTCCCCCAGTCTCCCCCTCTCCCCCAGTCTCCCTCTCTCGCCGTCTCCCTCTCTCCCCGTCTCCCTCTCTCCCCGTCCCCCTCTCTCCCAGTCTCCCTCTCTCCCCGTCTCCCTCTCTTCCCCAGTCTCCCTCTCTCCCCCAGTCTCCCTCTCTCCCCCAGTCTCCCTCTCTCCCCCAGTCTCCCTCTCTCCCCCAGTCTCCCTCTCTCCCCCAGTCTCCCCCTCTCCCCCAGTCTCTCTCTCTCCCCCAGTCTCTCTCTCTCCCCAGTCTCTCTCTCTCCCCAGTCTCTCTCTCTCCCCAGTCTCTCTCTCTCCCCAGTCTCTCTCTCTCCCCAGTCTCTCTCTCTCCCCAGTCTCTCTCTCTCCCCAGTCTCTCTCTCTCTCTCCCAGTCTCTCTCTCCCAGTCTCTCTCTCCCAGTCTCTCTCTCCGTCTCTCTCTCCCCCACTCTCTCTCTCCCTCCTAGTCTCTCTCTCTCCCAGTCTCTCTCTCCCCCCAGTCTCCCTCTCTCCCCCCAGTTTCCCTTTCTCCCCCCAGTCTCCCTCTCTCCCCCCAGTCTCCCTCTCTCCCACCAGTCTCCCTCTCTAACCCCCAGTCTCTCTCTCTCTCCCCCAGTCCCTCTCTCTGCCAGTCTCTCTCTCCCAGTTTCTCTCACTCCCAGTCTCTATCTCTCTCACTGTCTCTCTCTCTCTCCCAGTCTATCTCTCTCTCCCAGTCTCTCTCTCTCCCAGTCTCTCTCTCTCCCAGCCTCTCTCTCTCCCAGTCTCTGTCTCTCCCAGTCTCTCTCTCTCCCAGTCTCTCTCTCTCCCAGTCTCTCTCTCCCCCCAGTCTCCCTCTCTCCCCCCAGTCTCCCTTTCTCCCCCCAGTCTCCCTTTCTCCCCCCAGTCTCCCACTCTCCCCCCAGTCTCCCTCTCTCCCACCAGTCTCCCTCTCTAACCCCCAGTCTCTCTCTCTCTCCCCCAGTCCCTCTCTCTGCCAGTCTCTCTCTCCCAGTTTCTCTCACTCCCAGTCTCTCTCTCTCTCACTGTCTCTCTCTCTCTCCCAGTCTATCTCTCTCTCCCAGTCTCTCTCTCTCCTAGTCTCTCTCTCTCCCAGCCTCTCTCTCTCCCAGTCTCTCTCTCTCCTAGTCTCTCTCTCTCCCAGTCTCTCTCTCTCCCAGTCTCTCTCTCCCCCAGTCTCTCTCTCCCCCCAGTCTCTCTCTCCCCCCAGTCTCTCTCTCCCCCCAGTCTCTCTCTCTACCCCCAGTCTCTCTCTCCCCCCAGTCTCTTTCTCCCCCCAGTCTCTTTCTCCCCCCAGCAATTCTCTCCCCCAGTCTCTCTCTCCCCCCAGTCTCTCTCTCCCCCCAGTCTCTCTCTCCCCCCAGTCTCTCTCTCCCCCCAGTCTCTCTCTCCCCCCAGTCTCTCTCTCTCCCAGTCTCTCTCGCCCCCAGTCTCTATCTCCCCCAGTCTCTCTCTCCCGCCAGTCTCCCTCTCTCACCCCCAGTCCCTCTCTCTGCCAGTCTCTCTCTCTCCCAGTCTCACTCTCCCAGTCTCTCTCTCTCTCCCAGTCTCTTTCTCTCCCAGTCTCTCTATATCCCAGTCTCTATCTCCCAGTCTCTCTCTCTCCCAGTCTCTCTCTCCCCCCCCAGTCTCTCTCTCCCCCCCCAGTCTCTCTCTCCCCCCCCAGTCTCTCTCTCCCCCCCCAGTCTCTCTCTCTCCCCCCAGTCTCTCTCTCCCCCCAGTCTCTCTCTCCCCCCAGTCTCTCTCTCCCCCCAGTCTCTCTCTCCCCCCAGTCTCTATCTCCCCCCAGTCTCTATCTCCCCCCAGTCTCTCTCTCCCCAGTTTCTCTCTCCCCCCAGTTTCTCTCTCCCCCCAGTCCCTCTCTCCCCCCAGTCTCTCTCTCCCCCCAGTCTCTCTCTCCCCCCAGTCTCTCTCTCCTCAAGTCTTTCTCTTTCTTCCCCCAGTCTCTCTCTCTCCCAGTCTCTCTCTCCCCCCAGTCTCTCTCTCCTCAAATCTTTCTCTTTCTTCCCCCAGTCTCTCTCTCCCCCAGTCTCTCTCTTTCCCAGTTTCTTTCTCTCTCCCAGTCTCACTCTCTACCAATCTCTCTCTCTCCCAACTCTCTCTCCCCGCAGTTTCTCTCTCTCCCCCAGTCTCCCTCTCTCCCCCAGTCTCCCTCTCTTCCCCAGTCTTCCTCTCTCCCCCAGTCTCCCTCTCTCCCCCAGTCTCCCACTCTCCCCCAGTCTCCCTCTCTCCCCCAGTCTCCCTCCCCAGTCTCCCTCTCCCCCAGTCTCCCCCTCTCCCCCAGTCTCCCTCTCTCCCCGTCCCCCTCTCTCCCCGTCCCCCTCTCTCCCCGTCTCCCTCTCTCCCCCCAGTCTCTCTCTCCCCCTGTCTCCTTCTCTCCCCCAGTCTCCTTCTCTCCCCCCAGTCTCCTCCTCTCCCCGTTTCCCTCTCTACCCCCAGTCTCCCTCTCTCCCCCCCCCAGACTCTCTCTCCCCCCGTCTCTCTCTCCCCCCGTCTCTCTCTCCCCCCGTCTCTCTCTCCCCCCGTCTCTCTCTCCCCCCGTCTCTCTCTCCCCCCAGTCTCTCTCTCCCCCCAGTCTCTCTCTCTTCCCCAGTCTCTCTCTCCCCAGTCTCTCTCTCTCTTCCCAGTCTCTCTCTCCCCAGTCTCTCTCTCCCCAGTCTCTATCTCCCCAGTCTCTCTCTCCTCAGTCTCGCTCTCCCCAGTCACTCTCTCCCCATTTTCTCTCACTCCAGTCTCTCTCTCTCTCCCTTCTCTCTCTCTCCCCGTCTCTCTCTCTCCCCACTCTCTCTCTCCCCCAGTCTCTCTCTCTCCCCCAGTCTCTCTCTCTCCCCCAGTCTCTCTCTCTCCCCCCAGTCTCTCTCTCTCCCCCAGTCTCTCTCTCTCCCCCAGTCTCTCTCTCACCCCCAGTCTCTCTCTCTCCCCCAGTCTCTCTCTCTCCCCAGTCTCTCTCTCTCCCCAGTCTCTCTCTCTCCCCAGTGTCTCTCTCCCCCAATCTCTCTCTTCCCAGTCTTTCTCTCGCCTAGTCTCTATCTCTTTCCCAGTTTCTTTCTCTCTCCCAGTCTCACTTTCTACCAATCTCTCTCTCTCCCAACTCTCTCTCCCCGCAGTTTCTCTCTCTCCCCCAGTCTCCCTCTCTCCCCGTCTCCCTCTCTCCCCGTCTCCCTCTCTCCCCTATTCTCCCTCTCTCCCCCAGTCTCCCTCTCTCCCCCAGTCTCCCTCTCTCCCCCAGTCTCCCTCTCTCCCTCAGTCTCCCTCTCTCCCCCAGTCTCCCTTTCTCCCCCAGTCTCCCTCTCTCCCCGTCTCCCTCTCTCCCCGTCTCCCTCTCTCCCCGTCTCCCTGTCTCCCCGTCTCCCTCTCTCCCCGTCTCCCTCTCTCCCCCCAGTCTCCTTCTCTCCCCCCAGTCTCCTCCTCTCCCCGTCTCCCTCTCTACCCCCTGTCTCCCTCTCTCCCTCCAGTCTCCCTCTCTCCCCCCCCAGTCTCTCTCTCCCCCCAGTCTCTCTCTCTCCCCAGTCTCTCTCTCTCCCCAGTCTCTCTCTCCCCAGTCTCTCTCTCCCCCAGTCTCTCTCTCCCCCCAGTCTCTATCTCCCCCCAGTCTCTCTCTCCCCCCAGTCTCTCTCCCCCCAGTCTCTCTCTCCCCAGTCTCTCTCTCCCCCAGTCTCTCTCTCCCCAGTCTCTCTCTCCCAGTTTCTCTCTCCCCAGTCTCGCTCTATCCCCAGTCTCTCTCTCCCCAGTCTCCACCTCTCTCCCAGTTTCCCTCTCTCCCCTCCAGTTACTCTCTCTCCCCCTGTATCTCTCTCTCTCTCCCCCCCCTTTCTCTCTGTCTCCCCCATCTCTCCCTCCTCCAGTCGCTCTCTCTCACCCCCCAGTCTCTCACGATCTCAACCCCCAGTCTCTCTCTCTCCACCCAAACCCCCACACTCTCTCTCTCCCTCTCTCTCTCAACCCGCCGTCTCCCTCCATCTCACCCCCCAGTCTCTCTGTCTCCCCGTCTCACTGTCTCCCCTCAGTCTCTCCCTCTCACCCCTATCGCTCTCTCTCTCACCCCACAGGCTCACCCTCTCTTTCACCCCCAGTCTCTCTCTCTCCCAGTCTCTCACTCTCTCCCCCAGTCTCCATCTCTACCCCGTCTCCCTCTCTCCCTCCAGTCCCCTCTCTTCCCCCAGTCTCCCTCTCTCCCACAGTCTCCCTCTCTCCCCCAGTCTCCCTCTTTCCCCCCAGTCTCCCTCTTTCCCCCCAGTCTCCCTCTTTCCCCCCAGTCTCCCTCTTTCCCCCCAGTCTCCCTCTTTCCCCCCAGTCTCCCTCTTTCCCCCCAGTCTCCCTCTTTCCCCCCAGTCTCCCTCTTTCCCCCCAGTCTCCCTCTTTTCCCGCCAGTCTCCCTTTTTCCCCCCAGTCTCCCACTCTCCCCCCAGTCTCCCTCTCTCCCCCCAGTCTCCCTCTCTTCCCCCAGTCTCCCTCTCTCCCCCCAGTCTACCTCTCTCCCCCCCAGTCTCCCTCTCTCCCCCCCAGTCTCCCTCTCTCCCCCCAGTCTCCCTCTCTCCCCCAGTCTCCCTCTCTCCCCCAGTCTCCCTCTCTCCCCCAGTCTCCCTCTCTCCCCCAGTCTCCCTCTCTCCCCCAGTCTCCCTCTCTCCCCGTCTCCCTCTCTCCCCGTCTCCCTCTCTCCCCGTCTCCCTGTCTCCCCGTCTCCCTCTCTCCCCGTCTCCCTCTCTCCCCCCAGTCTCCTTCTCTCCCCCCAGTCTCCTCCTCTCCCCGTCTCCCTCTCTACCCCCAGTCTCCCTCTCTCCCTCCAGTCTCCCTCTCTCCCCCCCAGTCTCTCTCTCCCCCCAGTCTCTCTCTCTCCCCAGTCTCTCTCTCTCCCCAGTCTCTCTCTCCCCAGTCTCTCTCTCCCCCAGTCTCTCTCTCTCCCCAGTCTCTATCTCCCCCCAGTCTCTCTCTCCCCCCAGTCTCTCTCCCCCCAGTCTCTCTCTCCCCAGTCTCTCTCTCCCCCAGTCTCTCTCTCCCCAGTCTCTCTCTCCCAGTTTCTCTCTCTCCCAGTCTCTCTCTCTCCCAGTCTCTCTCTCTCCCAGTCTCTCTCTCCCCCCAGTCTCTCTCTCCTCAAGTCTTTCTCATTCTTCCCCCAGTCTCTCTCTCCCCCAGTCTCTCTCTTCCCAGTCTTTCTCTCGCCTAGTCTCTATCTCTTTCCCAGTTTCTTTCTCTCTCCCATTCTCACTCTCTACCAATCTCTCTCTCTCCCAACTCTCTCTCCCCGCAGTTTCTCTCTCTCCCCCAGTCTCCCTCTCTCCCGCAGTCTCCCTCTCTTCCCCCAGTCTCTCTCTCTCCCCCAGTCTCTCTCTTCCCAGTCTTTCTCTCGTCTAGTCTCTATCTCTTTCCCAGTTTCTTTCTCTCTCCCAGTCTCACTCTCTACCAATCTCTCTCTCTCCCAACTCTATCTCCCCGCAGTTTCTCTCTCTCCCCCAGTCTCCCTCTCTCCCCCAGTCTCCCTCTCTTCCCCAGTCTTCCTCTCTCCCCCAGTCTCCCTCTCTCCCCCAGTCTCCCTCTCTCCCCCAGTCTCCCTCTCTCCCCCAGTCTCCCCCTCTCCCCCAGTCTCCCTCTCTCCCCGTCCCCCTCTCTCCCCGTCCCCCTCTCTCCCCGTCTCCCTCTCTCCCCCCAGTTTCTCTCTCCCCCTGTCTCCTTCTCTCCCCCAGTCTCCTTCTCTCCCCCCAGTCTCCTCCTCTCTCCGTTTCCCTCTCTACCCCCAGTCTCCCTCTCTTCCCTCCAGTCTCCCTCTCTCCCCCCCCAGACTCTCTCTCCCCCCGTCTCTCTCTCCCCCCGTCTCTCTCTCCCCCCGTCTCTCTCTCCCCCCGTCTCTCTCTCCCCCCGTCTCTCTCTCCCCCAGTCTCTCTCTCCCCCCAGTCTCTCTCTCCCCCCAGTCTCTCTCTCTTCCCCAGTCTCTCTCTCCCCACTCTCTCTCTCCCCAGTCTCTCTCTCCCCAGTCTCTATCTCCCCAGTCTCTCTCTCCTCAGTCTCGCTCTCCCCAGTCACTCTCTCCCCATTTTCTCTCACTCCAGTCTCTCTCTCTCCCTTCTCTCTCTCTCCCCGTCTCTCTCTCCCCACTCTCTCTCTCCCCCAGTCTCTCTCTCTCCCCCAGTCTCTCTCTCACCCCCAGTCTCTCTCTCTCCCCCCAGTCTCTCTCTCTCCCCAGTCTCTCTCTCCCCCAATCTCTCTCTTCCCTCTCCTCTCGCCTCTAGTCTCTATCTCTTTCCCAGTTTCTTTCTCTCTCCCAGTCTCACTCTCTACCAATCTCTCTCTCTCCCAACTCTCTCTCCCCGCAGTTTCTCTCTCTCCCCCAGTCTCCCTCTCTCCCCCAGTCTCCCTCTCTCCCCCAGTCTCTCTCTCTCCCCCAGTCTCTCTCTCTCCCCCAGTCTCCCTCTCTCCCCCAGTCTCCCTCTCTCCCCCAGTCTCCCTTTCTCCCCCAGTCTCTCTCTCCCCGTCTCCCTCTCTCCCCGTCTCCCTGTCTCCCCGTCTCCCTCTCTCCCCGTCTCCCTCTCTCCCCCCAGTCTCCTTCTCTCCCCCCAGTCTCCTCCTCTCCCCGTCTCCCTCTCTACCCCCAGTCTCCCTCTCTCCCTCCAGTCTCCCTCTCTCCCCCCCAGTCTCTCTCTCCCTCCAGTCTCTCTCTCTCCCCAGTCTCTCTCTCCCCAGTCTCTCTCTCCCCCAGTCTCTCTCTACCCCCAGTCTCTCTCTCCCACCAGTCTCTCTCTCTCCCCAGTCTCTCTCTCCCCAGCCTCTCTCTCCCCAGTCTCTCTCCCCCCAGTCTCTCTCTCTCCCCAGTCTCTGTCTCCCCAGTCTCTCTCTCTCCCCAGTCTCTCTCTCTCCACAGTCTCTCTCTCTCCCGTCTCTCTCTCTCCCGTCTCTCTCCCTCCCCAGTCTCTCTGTCTCCCCAGTCACTCTCTCTCTCCCCAGTCTCTCTCTCTCCCCAATCACTCTCCCCCCAGTCTCTCTCTCCCCAGTCTCTCTCTCTCCCCAGTCTCTCTCTCTCCCCAGTCCCTCTCTCTCCCCAGTCTCTCTCTCTCCCCAGTCTCTCTCTCTCCCCAGTCTCTCTCTCTCCCCAGTCTCTCTCTCTCCCCAGTCTCTCTCTCTCCCCAGTCTCTCTCTCTCCCCAGTCTCTCTCTCTCCCAGTCTCTCTCTCCCAGTCTCTCTCTCCGTCTCTCTCTCCCCCACTCTCTCTCTCCCAGTCTCTCTCTCTCCCAGTCTCTCTCTCTCCCAGTCTCTCTCTCTCCCAGTCTCTCTCTCTCCCAGTCTCTCTCTCTCCCAGTCTCTCTCTCCCCCCAGTCTCCCTCTCTCCCCCCAGTCTCCCTTTCTCCCCCCAATCTCACTCTCTCCCCCCAGTCTCCCTCTCTCCCACCAGTCTCCCTCTCTAACCCCCAGTCTCTCTCTCACTCTCCCCCAGTCCCTCTCTCTGCTAGTCTCTCTCTCCCAGTTTCTCTAACTCCCAGTCTCTCTCTCTCTCCCAGTCTCTCTGTCTCTCCCAGTCTATCTCTCTTTCCCAGTCTCTCTCTCTCCCAGTCTCTCTCTCTCCCAGTCTCTCTCTCTCCCAGTCTCTCTCTCTCCCAGTCTCTCTCTCTCCCAGTCTCTCTCTCTCTCCCAGTCTCTCTCTCTCCCAGTCTCTCTCTCTCCCAGTCTCTCTCTCTCCCAGTCTCTCTCTCTCCCAGTCTCTCTCTCCCCCCAGTCTCTCTCTCCCCCCAGTCTCTCTCTCCCCCCAGTCTCTCTCTCTACCCCCAGTCTCTCTCTCTACCCCCAGTCTCTCTCTCCCCCCAGTCTCTTTCTCCCCCCAGTCTCTTTCTCCCCCCAGTATCTCTCTCCCCCAGTATCTCTCTCCCCCAGTCTCTCTCTCCCCCCAGTCTCTCTCTCCCCCCAGTCTCTCTCTCCCCAGTCTCTCTCGCCCCCAGTCTCTATCTCCACCAGTCTCTCTCTCCCCCCAGTCTCCCTCTCTCACCCCCAGTCCCTCTCTCTGCCAGTCTCTCTCTCTCCCAGTCTCACTCTCCCAGTCTCTCTCTCTCTCCCAGTCTCTTTCTCTCCCAGTCTCTCTATATCCCAGTTTCTCTCTCTCCCAGTCTCTCTCCCTCCCAGTCTCTCTCTCCCCCCCCAGTCTCTCTCTCCCCCCAGTCTCTCTCTCTCCCCCCAGTCTCTCTCTCCCCCGTCTCTCTCTCCCCCCAGTCTCTCTCTCCCCCCAGTCTCTCTCTCCTCAAGTCTTTCTCTTTCTTCCCCCAGTCTCTCTCTCCCCCAGTCTCTCTCTCCCCCAGACTCTCTCTCCCCCAGTCTCTCTCTTCCCAGTCTCTCTCTCGCCTAGTCTCTATCTCTGTCCCAGTTTCTTTCTCTCTCCCAGTCTCACTCTCTCCCCTGTCTCTCTCTCTCCCCAAATCTCTCTCTCTCCCTCTCCCCAATCTCTCTCCCTCTACCCAATCTCTCTCCCTCTCCCCAATCTCTCTCTCTTCCAATCTCCCTCTCTTCCTGTCTCTCTCTCTCCCGTTACTCTCTCCCCCATTCTCTCTCTCACCCCCGTCTTTCTCTCTCTCCCAGTCTCTATCTCCCCGCCAGTCTCTCTCTCCGCCAGTCTCTCTCCCCCAGTCTCTCTCTCTCTCTCCCCTAGTCTCTCTTTCTCTCATCCCCAATCTCTCTCTCTCCCCCCAGTCTCTCTCTACCAGTCTCTCTCTCTCCCCGCAGTCTCTCTCTCTCCCCAGTCTCTCTCTCCCCCAGTCTCTCTCTCCCCCAGTCTCTCTCTCCCCCAGTCTCTCTCTCTCCCCAGTCTCTCTCTCTCCCCAGTCTCTCTCTCTCTCCCCAGTCTCTCTCTCTCTCCAGTCTCTCTCTCTCCCCAGTCTCTCTCTCTCTCCCCAGTCTCTCTCTCTCCCCAGTCTCTCTCTCTCCCCAGTCTCTCTCTCTCCCCACTCTCTCTCCCCAGTCTCTCTCTCCCCCCAGTCTCCCTCTCTCCACCCAGTCTCCCTCTCTCCCACCAGTCTCCCTCTCTCACCCCCAGTCTCTCTCTCTCTCCCCCAGTCCCTCTCTCTGCCAGTCTCTCTCTCCCAGTGTCTCTCTCTCCCAGTCTCTCTCTCTCCCAGTCTCTCTCTCCCCCCAGTCTCTCTCTCCTCGTCTTTCTCATTCTTCCCCCAGTCTCTCTCTCCCCCAGTCTCTCTCTTCCCAGTCTTTCTCTCGCCTAGTCTCTATCTCTTTCCCAGTTTCTTTCTCTCTCCCAGTCTCACTCTCTACCAATCTCTCTCTCTCCCAACTCTCTCTCCCCGCAGTTTCTCTCTCTCCCCCAGTCTCCCTCTCTCCCCCAGTCTCCCTCTCTCCCCCAGTCTCCCTCTCTTCCCCAGTCTCCCTCTCTCCCCCAGTCTCCCTCTCTCCCCCAGACTCCCTCTCTCCCCCAGTCTCCCTCTCTCCCCCAGTCTCCTTCTCTCCCCCCAGTCTCCTCCTCTCCCCGTCTCCCTCTCTACCCCCAGTCTCCCTCTCTCCCTCCAGTCTCCCTCTCTCCCCCCCAGACTCTCTCTCCCCCCATCTCTCTCTCCCCCCATCTCTCTCTCCCCCCATCTCTCTCTCCCCCAGTCTCTCTCTCCCCCCAGTCTCCCTCTCCCCCCAGTCTCTCTCTCTCTTCCCCAGTCTCTCTCCCCAGTCTCTCTCTCTCTCCCCAGTTTCTCTCTCCCCAGTCTCTCTCTCCCCAGTCTCGCTCTCCCCAGTCACCCTCTCCCCATTTTCTCTCTCTCCAGTCTCTCTCTCTCCCTTCTCTCTCTCTCTTCCCATCTCTCTCTCTCCCCGTCTCTCTCTCCCCATCTCTCTCTCTCCCCCAGTCTCTCTCTCGCCCCCAGTCTCTCTCCCCCAGTCTCTCTCTCCCCAGTCTCTCTCTCCCCCTAGTCTCTCTCTCCCCCAAGTCTCTCTCTCCCCCCAGTCTCTCTCTCCCCCCAGTCTCTCTCTCCCCCCAGTCTCTCTCTCCCCCCAGTCTCTCTCTCCTCAATTCTCTCGCTTTCTCCCCCCAGTCTCTCCCTCTCTCACTCCCCCCAGACTCTCTCTCCCCCAGTCTCTCTCTTCCCAGTCTCTCTCTCGCCTAGTCTCTATCTCTCTCCCAGTTTCTTTCTCTCTCCCAGTCTCACTCTCTACCAATCTCTCTCTCCCAACTCTCTCTCCCCCAGTCTCACTCTCTCCCCTGTCTCTCTCTCCCCAAATCTCTCTCTCTCCTCTCCCCAATCTCTCTCCCTCTCCCCAATCTCTCTCCCTCTCCCCAATCTCTCTCTCTTGCAATCTCCCTCTCTTCCAGTCTCTCTCTCTCCCGTTACTCTCTCCCCCATTCTCTCTCTCATCCCCGTCTTTCTCTCTCTCCCAGTCTCTATCTCCCCCCCAGTCTCTCTCTCTCCACCAGTCTCTCTCCCCCAGTCTCTCTCTCTCTCTCCCCCAGTCTCTCTTTCTCTCATCCCCAATCTCTCTCTCTCCCCCCAGTCTCTCTCTACCAGTCTCCCTCTCTCCCCGCAGTCTCTCTCTCTCCCCAGTCTCTCTCTCCCCCAGTCTCTCTCTCCCCCAGTCTTTCTCTCTCCCCCAGTCTCTCTCTCTCCCCCAGTCTCTCGCTCTCCCCCAGTCTCTCTCTCTCCCCAGTCTCTCTCTCTCCCCACTCTCTCTCTCCCCCAGTCTCTCTCTCTCCCCCAGTCTCTCTCTCTCCCCCAGTCTCTCTCTCACCCCCAGTCTCTCTCTCTCCCCCAGTCTCTCTCTCTCCCCAGTCTCTCTCTCTCCCCAGTCTCTCTCTCCCCCAATCTCTCTCTTCCCAGTCTTTCTCTCGCCTAGTCACTATCTCTTTCCCAGTTTCTTTCTCTCTCCCAGTCTCACTCTCTACCAATCTCTCTCTCTCCCAACTCTCTCTCCCCGCAGTTTCTCTCTCTCCCCCAGTCTTGCTCTCTCCCCGTCTCCCTCTCTCCCCTAGTCTCCCTCTCTCCCCCAGTCTCCCTCTCTCCCCCAGTCTCCCTCTCTCCCCCAGTCTCTCTCTCTCCCCCCGTCTCCCTCTCTTCCCCGTCTCCCTCTCTCCCCGTCTCCCTCTCTCCCCCAGTCTCTCTCTCCCCCTGTCTCCTTCTCTCCCCCTGTCTCCTTCTCTCCCCCAGTCTCCTTCTCTCCCCCCAGTCTCCTCCTCTCCCCGTCTCCCTCTCTACCCCCAGTCTCCCTCTCTCCCTCCAGTCTCCCTCTCTCCCCCCCCAGACTCTCTCTCCCCATCTCTCTCTCCCCCCGTCAATCTCTCCCCCAGTCTCTCTCTCCCCCCAGTCTCTCTCTCCCCCCAGTCTCTCTCTCCCCCCAGTCTCTCTCTCTCCCCAGTCTCTCTCTCCCCAGTCTCTCTCTCCCCCAGACTCTCTCTCCCCCCAGTCTCTCTCTCCCACCAGTCTCTCTCTCTCCCACCAGTCTCTCTCTCTCCCTAGTCTCTCTCTCCCCAGCCTCTCTCTCCCCAGTCTCTCTCCCCCCAGTCTCTCTCTCTCCCCAGTCTCTCTCTCCCCAGTCTCTCTCTCTCCCCAGTCTCTCTCTCTCCCCAGTCTCTCTCTCTCCCCAGTCTCTCTCTCTCCCCAGTCTCTCTCTCTCCCCAGTCTCTCTCTCTCCCCAGTCTCTCTCTCTCCCCAGTCTCTCTCTCTCCCCAGTCTCTCTCTCCCCAGTCTCTCTCGCCCCCAGTCTCTATCTCCCCCAGTCTCTCTCTCCCGCCAGTCTCCCTCTCTCACCCCCAGTCCCTCTCTCTGCCAGTCTCTCTCTCTCCCAGTCTCACTCTCCCAGTCTCTCTCTCTCTCCCAGTCTCTTTCTCTCCCAGTCTCTCTATATCCCAGTCTCTCTATCTCCCAGTCTCTCTCCCCAGTCTCTCTCTCCCAGTTTCTCTCTCTCCCAGTCTCTCTCTCTCCCAGTCCTCAAGTCTTTCTCATTCTTCCCCCAGTCTCTCTCTCCCCCAGTCTCTCTCTTCCCAGTCTTTCTCTCGCCTAGTCTCTATCTCTTTCCCAGTTTCTTTCTCTCTCCCATTCTCACTCTCTACCAATCTCTCTCTCTCCCAACTCTCTCTCCCCGCAGTTTCTCTCTCTCCCCCAGTCTCCCTCTCTCCCCCAATCTCCCTCTCTTCCCCAGTCTCCCTCTCTCCCCCAGTCTCCCTCTCTCCCCCAGTCTCCCTCTCTCCCCCAGTCTCCCCCTCTCCCCCAGTCTCCCTCTCTCCCCGTCTCCCTCTCTCCCCGTCTCCCTCTCTCCCCGTCTCCCTCTCTCCCCGTCCCCCTCTCTCCCCGTCTCCCTCTCACCCCCCAGTCTCTCTCTCCCCCTGTCTCCTTCTCTCCCCCAGTCTCCTTCTCTCCCCCCAGTCTCCTCCTCTCCCCGTCTCCCTCTCTACCCCCAGTCTCCCTCTCTCCCTCCAGTCTCCCTCTCTCCCCCACAGACACTCTCTCCCCCCCCGTCTCTCTCTCCCCCCGTCTCTCTCTCCCCCGTCTCTCTCTCCCCCCAGTCTCTCTCTCCCCCCAGTCTCTCTCTCTCTTCCCCAGTCTCTCTCTCCCCAGTCTCTCTCTCTCTCCCCAGTTTCTCTCTCCCCAGTCTCTCTCTCCCCAGTCTCTCTCTCCCCAGTCTCTCTCTCCCCAGTCTCTCTCTCCCCAGTCTCTCTCTCCCCAGTCTCTCTCTCCTCAGTCTCGCTCTCCCCAGTCACTCTCTCCCCATTTTCTCTCTCTCCAGTCTATCTCTCTCCCTTCTCTCTCTCTCTTCCCATCTCTCTCTCTCCCCGTCTCTCTCTCCCCATCTCTCTCTCTCCCCCAGTCTCTCTCCCGCAGTCACTCTCTCCCCAGTCTCTCTCTCCCCCTAGTCTCTCTCTCCACCAGTCTCTCTCTTCCCCCAGTCTCTCTCTCCCCCCAGTCTCTCTCTCCACCCAGTCTCTCTCTCCCCCAGTCCCTCTCTCCTCAAGTCTCTCTCTTTCTCCCCCCAGTCTCTCCCCCTGTCTCCTTCTCTCCCCCAGTCTCCTTCTCTCCCCCAGTCTCCTTCTCTCCCCCCAGTCTCCTCCTCTCCCTGTCTCCCTCTCTACCCCCAGTCTCCCTCTCTCCCTCCAGTCTCCCTCTCTCCTCCCCCAGACTCTCTCTCCCCCGTCTCTCTCTCCCCCCGTTTCTCTCTCCCCCCGTCTCTCTCTCCCCCCGTATCTATCTCCCCCAGTCTCTCTCTCCCCCCAGTCTCTCTCTCCCCCCAGTCTCTCTCTCTTCCCCAGTCTCTCTCTCCCCAGTCTCTCTCTCTCTTCCCAGTCTCTCTCTCCCCAGTCTCTCTCTCCCCAGTCTCTCTCTCCCCAGTCTCTATCTCCCCAGTCTCTCTCTCCTCAGTCTCGCTCTCCCCAGTCACTCTCTCCCCATTTTCTCTCACTCCAGTCTCTCTCTCTCTCCCTTCTCTCTCTCTCCCCGTCTCTCTCTCTCCCCACTCTCTCTCTCCCCCAGTCTCTCTCTCTCCCCCAGTCTCTCTCTCTCCCCCAGTCTCTCTCTCACCCCCAGTCTCTCTCTCTCCCCCAGTCTCTCTCTCTCCCCCAGTCTCTCTCTCTCCCCAGTCTCTCTCTCTCCCCAGTGTCTCTCTCCCCCAATCTCTCTCTTCCCAGTCTTTCTCTCGCCTAGTCTCTATCTCTTTCCCAGTTTCTTTCTCTCTCCCAGTCTCACTCTCTACCAATCTCTCTCTCTCCCAACTCTCTCTCCCCGCAGTTTCTCTCTCTCCCCCAGTCTCCCTCTCTCCCCGTCTCCCTCTCTCCCCTATTCTCCCTCTCTCCCCCAGTCTCCCTCTCTCCCCCAGTCTCCCTCTCTCCCCCAGTCTCCCTCTCTCCCCCAGTCTCCCTTTCTCCCCCAGTCTCCCTCTCTCCCCGTCTCCCTCTCTCCCCGTCTCCCTGTCTCCCCGTCTCCCTCTCTCCCCGTCTCCCTCTCTCCCCCAGTCTCTCTCTTCCCAGTCTCTCTCTCGCCTAGTCTCTATCTCTCTCCCAGTTTCTTTCTCTCTCCCAGTCTCACTCTCTACCAATCTCTCTCTCCCAACTCTCTCTCCCCCAGTCTCACTCTCTCCCCTGTCTCTCTCTCCCCAAATCTCTCTCTCTCCTCTCCCCAATCTCTCTCCCTCTCCCCAATCTCTCTCCCTCTCCCCAATCTCTCTCTCTTGCAATCTCCCTCTCTTCCAGTCTCTCTCTCTCCCGTTACTCTCTCCCCCATTCTCTCTCTCATCCCCGTCTTTCTCTCTCTCCCAGTCTCTATCTCCCCCCCAGTCTCTCTCTCTCCACCAGTCTCTCTCCCCCAGTCTCTCTCTCTCTCTCCCCCAGTCTCTCTTTCTCTCATCCCCAATCTCTCTCTCTCCCCCCCAGTCTCTCTCTACCAGTCTCCCTCTCTCCCCGCAGTCTCTCTCTCTCCCCAGTCTCTCTCTCCCCCAGTCTCTCTCTCCCCCAGTCTTTCTCTCTCCCCCAGTCTCTCTCTCTCCCCCAGTCTCTCGCTCTCCCCCAGTCTCTCTCTCTCCCCAGTCTCTCTCTCTCCCCACTCTCTCTCTCCCCCAGTCTCTCTCTCTCCCCCAGTCTCTCTCTCTCCCCCAGTCTCTCTCTCACCCCCAGTCTCTCTCTCTCCCCCAGTCTCTCTCTCTCCCCAGTCTCTCTCTCTCCCCAGTCTCTCTCTCCCCCAATCTCTCTCTTCCCAGTCTTTCTCTCGCCTAGTCACTATCTCTTTCCCAGTTTCTTTCTCTCTCCCAGTCTCACTCTCTACCAATCTCTCTCTCTCCCAACTCTCTCTCCCCGCAGTTTCTCTCTCTCCCCCAGTCTTGCTCTCTCCCCGTCTCCCTCTCTCCCCTAGTCTCCCTCTCTCCCCCAGTCTCCCTCTCTCCCCCAGTCTCCCTCTCTCCCCCAGTCTCTCTCTCTCCCCCCGTCTCCCTCTCTTCCCCGTCTCCCTCTCTCCCCGTCTCCCTCTCTCCCCCAGTCTCTCTCTCCCCCTGTCTCCTTCTCTCCCCCTGTCTCCTTCTCTCCCCCAGTCTCCTTCTCTCCCCCCAGTCTCCTCCTCTCCCCGTCTCCCTCTCTACCCCCAGTCTCCCTCTCTCCCTCCAGTCTCCCTCTCTCCCCCCCCAGACTCTCTCTCCCCATCTCTCTCTCCCCCCGTCAATCTCTCCCCCAGTCTCTCTCTCCCCCCAGTCTCTCTCTCCCCCCAGTCTCTCTCTCCCCCCAGTCTCTCTCTCCCCCCAGTCTCTCTCTCTCCCCAGTCTCTCTCTCCCCAGTCTCTCTCTCCCCCAGACTCTCTCTCCCCCCAGTCTCTCTCTCCCACCAGTCTCTCTCTCTCCCACCAGTCTCTCTCTCTCCCTAGTCTCTCTCTCCCCAGCCTCTCTCTCCCCAGTCTCTCTCCCCCCAGTCTCTCTCTCTCCCCAGTCTCTCTCTCCCCAGTCTCTCTCTCTCCCCAGTCTCTCTCTCTCCCCAGTCTCTCTCTCTCCCCAGTCTCTCTCTCTCCCCAGTCTCTCTCTCTCCCCAGTCTCTCTCTCTCCCCAGTCTCTCTCTCTCCCCAGTCTCTCTCTCTCCCCAGTCTCTCTCTCCCCAGTCTCTCTCGCCCCCAGTCTCTATCTCCCCCAGTCTCTCTCTCCCGCCAGTCTCCCTCTCTCACCCCCAGTCCCTCTCTCTGCCAGTCTCTCTCTCTCCCAGTCTCACTCTCCCAGTCTCTCTCTCTCTCCCAGTCTCTTTCTCTCCCAGTCTCTCTATATCCCAGTCTCTCTATCTCCCAGTCTCTCTCTCCCCAGTCTCTCTCTCCCAGTTTCTCTCTCTCCCAGTCTCTCTCTCTCCCAGTCCTCAAGTCTTTCTCATTCTTCCCCCAGTCTCTCTCTCCCCCAGTCTCTCTCTTCCCAGTCTTTCTCTCGCCTAGTCTCTATCTCTTTCCCAGTTTCTTCTCTCTCCCCATTCTCACTCTCTACCAATCTCTCTCTCTCCCAACTCTCTCTCCCCGCAGTTTCTCTCTCTCCCCCAGTCTCCCTCTCTCCCCCAATCTCCCTCTCTTCCCCAGTCTCCCTCTCTCCCCCAGTCTCCTCTCTCCCCCAGTCTCCCTCTCTCCCCAGTCTCCCTCTCTCCCCCAGTCTCCCTCTCTCCCCCAGTCTCCCCCTCTCCCCCAGTCTCCCTCTCTCCCCGTCTCCCTCTCTCCCCGTCTCCCTCTCTCCCCGTCTCCCTCTCTCCCCGTCCCCCTCTCTCCCCGTCTCCTCTCACCCCCCAGTCTCTCTCTCCCCCTGTCTCCTTCTCTCCCCCAGTCTCCTTCTCTCCCCCCAGTCCTCCTCCTCTCCCCGTCTCCCTCTCTACCCCCAGTCTCCCTCTCTCCCTCCAGTCTCCCTCTCTCCCCCACAGACACTCTCTCCCCCCCCGTCTCTCTCTCCCCCCGTCTCTCTCTCCCCCCGTCTCTCTCTCCCCCCAGTCTCTCTCTCCCCCCAGTCTCTCTCTCTCTTCCCCAGTCTCTCTCTCCCCAGTCTCTCTCTCTCTCCCCAGTTTCTCTCTCCCCAGTCTCTCTCTCACCAGTCTCTCTCTCCCCAGTCTCTCCCTCCCCAGTCTCTCTCTCACCCAGTCTCTCTCTCCTCAGTCTCGCTCTCCCCAGTCACTCTCTCCCCATTTTCTCTCTCTCCAGTCTATCTCTCTCCCTTCTCTCTCTCTCTTCCCATCTCTCTCTCTCCCCGTCTCTCTCTCCCCATCTCTCTCTCTCCCCCAGTCGCTCTCCCGCAGTCACTCTCTCCCCAGTCTCTCTCTCCCCCTAGTCTCTCTCTCCACCAGTCTCTCTCTTCCCCCAGTCTCTCTCTCCCCCCAGTCTCTCTCTCCACCCAGTCTCTCTCTCCCCCAGTCCCTCTCTCCTCAAGTCTCTCTCTTTCTCCCCCCAGTCTCTCCCCCTGTCTCCTTCTCTCCCCCAGTCTCCTTCTCTCCCCCAGTCTCCTTCTCTCCCCCCAGTCTCCTCCTCTCCCCGTCACCCTCTCTACCCCCAGTCTCCCTCGCTCCCTCCAGTCTCCCTCTCTCCTCCCCCAGACTCTCTCTCCCCCGTCTCTCTCTCCCCCCGTTTCTCTCTCCCCCCGTCTCTCTCTCCCCCCGTCTCTCTCTCCCCCCGTCTCTCTCTCCCCCCGTCTCTATCTCCCCCAGTCTCTCTCTCCCCCCAGTCTCTCTCTCCCCCAGTCTCTCTCTCTTCCCAGTCTCTCTCTCCCCAGTCTCTCTCTCTCTTCCCAGTCTCTCTCTCCCCAGTCTCTCTCTCCCCAGTCTCTCTCTCCCCAGTCTCTATCTCCCCAGTCTCTCTCTCCTCAGTCTCGCTCTCCCCAGTCACTCTCTCCCCATTTTCTCTCACTCCAGTCTCTCTCTCTCTCCCTTCTCTCTCTCTCCCCGTCTCTCTCTCTCCCCACTCTCTCTCTCCCCAGTCTCTCTCTCTCCCCAGTCTCTCTCTCTCCCCCAGTCTCTCTCTCACCCCCAGTCTCTCTCTCTCCCCCAGTCTCTCTCTCTCCCCAGTCTCTCTCTCTCCCCAGTGTCTCTCTCCCCCAATCTCTCTCTTCCCAGTCTTTCTCTCGCCTAGTCTCTATCTCTTTCCCAGTTTCTTTCTCTCTCCCAGTCTCACTCTCTACCAATCTCTCTCTCTCCCAACTCTCTCTCCCCGCAGTTTCTCTCTCTCCCCCAGTCTCCCTCTCTCCCCGTCTCCCTCTCTCCCCTATTCTCCCTCTCTCCCCCAGTCTCCTCTCTCCCCCAGTCTCCCTCTCTCCCCCAGTCTCCCTCTCTCCCCCAGTCTCCCTTTCTCCCCCAGTCTCCCTCTCTCCCCGTCTCCCTCTCTCCCCGTCTCCCTGTCTCCCCGTCTCCCTCTCTCCCCGTCTCCCTCTCTCCCCCCAGTCTCCTTCTCTCCCCCCAGTCTCCTCCTCTCCCCGTCTCCCTCTCTACCCCCTGTCTCCCTCTCTCCCTCCAGTCTCCCTCTCTCCCCCCCAGTCTCTCTCTCCCCCCAGTCTCTCTCTCCCCCCAGTCTCTCTCTCCCCCCAGTCTCTCTCTCCCCCCCAGTCTCTCTCTCTCCCCAGTCTCTCTCTCCCCAGTCTCTCTCTCCCCAGTCTCTCTCTCCCCCCAGTCTCTATCTCCCCCCAGTCTCTCTCTCCCCCAGTCTCTCTCTCCCCCCAGTCTATCCCCCCAGTCTCTCTCTCCCTAGTCTCTCTCTCCCCCAGTCTCTCTCTCCCCAGTCTCTCTCTCCCAGTTTCTCTCTCTCCCAGTCTCTCTCTCTCCCAGTCTCTCTCTCTCCCAGTCTCTCTCTCCCCCCAGTCTCTCTCTCCTCAAGTCTTTCTCATTCTTCCCCAGTCTCTCTCTCCCCCAGCCTCTCTCTTCCCAGTCTTTCTCTCGCCTAGTCTCTATCTCTTTCCCAGTTTCTTTCTCTCTCCCAGTCTCACTCTCTACCAATCTCTCTCTCTCCCAACTCTCTCTCCCCGCAGTTTCTCTCTCTCCCCCAGTCTCCCTCTCTCCCCGTCTCCCTCTCTCCCCTATTCTCCCTCTCTCCCCCTGTCTCCCTCTCTCCCCCAGTCTCCCTCTCTCCCCCAGTCTCCCTCTCTCCCTCCAGTCTCCCTCTCTCCTCCCCCAGACTCTCTCTCCCCCGTCTCTCTCTCCCCCCGTCAATCTCTCCCCCAGTCTCTCTCTCCCCCCAGTCTCTCTCTCCCCCCAGTCTCTCTCTCTCCCCAGTCTCTCTCTCCCCTAGTCTCTCTCTCTCCCAGTCTCTCTCTCCCCCCCCAGTCTCTCTCTCCCCCAAGTGTCTATCTCCCCCCACTCTCAATCTCCCCCCAGTCTCTCTCTCCCCCCAGTCTCTCTCTCCCCAGTCTCTCTCTTCCCCAGTCAATCTCTCTCCCCAGTTTCTCTCTCCCCCCAGTCTCTCTCTCCCCCCAGTCTCTCTCTCCCCCCAGTCTCTCTCTCCCCCCAGTCTCTCTCTCCCCCCAGTCTCTCTCTCCCCCCAGTCTCTCTCTCCCCCCAGTCTCTCTCTCCTCAAATCTTTCTCTTTCTTCCCCCAGTCTCTCTCTCCCCCAGTCTCTCTCTTTCCCAGTTTCTTTCTCTCTGCCAGTCTCACTCTCTACCAATCTCTCTCTCTCCCAACTCTCTCTCCCCGCAGTTTCTCTCTCTCCCCCAGTCTCCCTCTCTCCCCCAGTCTCCCTCTCTTCCCCAGTCTTCCTCTCTCCCCCAGTCTCCCTCTCTCCCCCAGTCTCCCTCTCTCCCCCAGTCTCCCTCTCTCCCCCAGTCTCCCCCTCTCCCCCAGTCTCCCTCTCTCCCCGTCCCCCTCTCTCCCCGTCCCCCTCTCTCCCCGTCTCGCTCTCTCCCCCCAGTCTCTCTCTCCCCCTGTCTCCTTCTCTCCCCCAGTCTCCTTCTCTCCCCCCAGTCTCCTCCTCTCCCCGTTTCCCTCTCTACCCCCAGTCTCCCTCTCTCCCCCCCAGACTCTTTCTCCCCCCGTCTCTCTCTCCCCCCGTCTCTCTCTCCCCCCGTCTCTCTCTCCCCCCGTCTCTATCTCCCCCAGTCTCTCTCTCCCCTATTCTCCCTCTCTCCCCCTGTCTCCCTCTCTCCCCCAGTCTCCCTCTCTCCCCCAGTCTCCCTCTCTCCCTCCAGTCTCCCTCTCTCCTCCCCCAGACTCTCTCTCCCCCGTCTCTCTCTCCCCCCGTCAATCTCTCCCCCAGTCTCTCTCTCCCCCCAGTCTCTCTCTCCCCCCAGTCTCTCTCTCTCCCCAGTCTCTCTCTCCCCTAGTCTCTCTCTCTCCCAGTCTCTCTCTCCCCCCCCAGTCTCTCTCTCCCCCAAGTGTCTATCTCCCCCCACTCTCAATCTCCCCCCAGTCTCTCTCTCCCCCCAGTCTCTCTCTCCCCAGTCTCTCTCTTCCCCAGTCAATCTCTCTCCCCAGTTTCTCTCTCCCCCCAGTCTCTCTCTCCCCCCAGTCTCTCTCTCCCCCCAGTCTCTCTCTCCCCCCAGTCTCTCTCTCCCCCCAGTCTCTCTCTCCCCCCAGTCTCTCTCTCCCCCCAGTCTCTCTCTCCTCAAATCTTTCTCTTTCTTCCCCCAGTCTCTCTCTCCCCCAGTCTCTCTCTTTCCCAGTTTCTTTCTCTCTGCCAGTCTCACTCTCTACCAATCTCTCTCTCTCCCAACTCTCTCTCCCCGCAGTTTCTCTCTCTCCCCCAGTCTCCCTCTCTCCCCCAGTCTCCCTCTCTTCCCCAGTCTTCCTCTCTCCCCCAGTCTCCCTCTCTCCCCCAGTCTCCCTCTCTCCCCAGTCTCCCTCTCTCCCCCAGTCTCCCCCTCTCCCCCAGTCTCCCTCTCTCCCCGTCCCCCTCTCTCCCCGTCCCCCTCTCTCCCCGTCTCGCTCTCTCCCCCCAGTCTCTCTCTCCCCCTGTCTCCTTCTCTCCCCCAGTCTCCTTCTCTCCCCCCAGTCTCCTCTTCTCCCCGTTTCCCTCTCTACCCCCAGTCTCCCTCTCTCCCCCCCAGACTCTTTCTCCCCCCGTCTCTCTCTCCCCCCGTCTCTCTCTCCCCCCGTCTCTCTCTCCCCCCGTCTCTATCTCCCCCAGTCTCTCTCTCCCCCCAGTCTCTCTCTCCCCCCAGTCTCTCTCTCTTCCCCAGTCTCTCTCTCCCCAGTCTCTCTCTCTCTCCCCAGTCTCTCTCTCTCTCCCCAGTCTCTCTCTCCCCAGTCTCTCTCTCCCCAGTCTCTCTCTCCCCAGTCTCTATCTCCCCAGTCTCTCTCTCTCCTCAGTCTCGCTCTCCCCAGTCACTCTCTCCCCATTTTCTCTCACTCCAGTCTCTCTCTCTCTCCCTTCTCTCTCTCTCTCCCCGTCTCTCTCTCTCCCCACTCTCTCTCTCCCCCAGTCTCTCTCTCTCCCCCAGTCTCTCTCTCACCCCCAGTCTCTCTCTCTCCCCCAGTCTCTCTCTCTCCCCAGTCTCTCTCTCTCCCCAGTCTCTCTCTCCCCCAATCTCTCTCATCCCAGTCTTTCTCTCGCCTATTCTCTATCTCTTTCCCAGTTTCTTTCTCTCTCCCAGTCTCACTCTCTACCAATCTCTCTCTCTCCCAACTCTCTCTCCCCGCAGTTTCTCTCTCTCCCCCAGTCTCCCTCTCTCCCCGTCTCCCTCTCTCCCCTATTCTCCCTCTCTCCCCCTGTCTCCCTCTCTCCCCCAGTCTCCCTCTCTCCCCCAGTCTCCCTCTCTCCCCCAGTCTCCCTCTCTCCCCCAGTCTCCCTCTCTCCCCCAGTCTCCCTTTCTCCCCCAGTCTCCCTTTCTCCCCCAGTCTCCCTCTCTCCCCGTCTCCCACTCTCCCCGTCTCCCTGTCTCCCCGTCTCCCTCTCTCCCCGACTCCCTCTCTCCCCCCAGTCTCCTTCTCTCCCCCCAGTCTCCTCCTCTCCCCGTCTCCCTCTCTACCCCCAGTCTCCCTCTCTCCCTCCAGTCTCCCTCTCTCCCCCCCCAGTCTCTCTCTCCCCCCAGTCTCTCTCTCCCCCCAGTCTCTCTCTCTCTCCCCAGTCTCTCTCTCCCCAGTCTCTCTCTCCCCCAGTCTCTCTCTCTCCCCAGTCTCTATCTCCCCCCAGTCTCTCTCTCCCCCCAGTCTCTCTCCCCCCAGTCTCTCTCTCCCCAGTCTCTCTCTCCCCCAGTCTCTCTCTCCCCAGTCTCTCTCTCCCAGTTTCTCTCTCTCCAGGTCTCTCTCTCTCCCAGTCTCTCTCTCTCCCAGTCTCTCTCTCCCCCCAGTCTCTCTCTCCTCAAGTCTTTCTCATTCTTCCCCCAGTCTCTCTCTCCCCCAGTCTCTCTCTTCCCAGTCTTTCTCTCGCCTAGTCTCTATCTCTTTCCCAGTTTCTTTCTCTCTCCCATTCTCACTCTCTACCAATCTCTCTCTCTCCCAACTCTCTCTCCCCGCAGTTTCTCTCTCTCCCCCAGTCTCCCTCTCTCCCCCAGTCTCCCTCTCTTCCCCAGTCTCTCTCTCTCCCCCAGTCTCTCTCTTCCCAGTCTTTCTCTCGTCTAGTCTTTATCTCTTTCCCAGTTTCTTTCTCTCTCCCAGTCTCACTCTCTACCAATCTCTCTCTCTCCCAACTCTCTCTCCCCGCAGTTTCTCTCTCTCCCCCAGTCTCCCTCTCTCCCCCAGTCTCCCTCTCTTCCCCAGTCTTCCTCTCTCCCCCAGTCTCCCTCTCTCCCCCAGTCTCCCTCTCTCCCCCAGTCTCCCTCTCTCCCCCAATCTCCCCCTCTCCCCCAGTCTCCCTCTCTCCCCGTCCCCCTCTCTCCCCGTCCCCCTCTCTCCCCGTCTCCCTCTCTCCCCCCAGTCTCTCTCTCCCCCTGTCTCCTTCTCTCCCCCAGTCTCCTTCTCTCCCCCCAGTCTCCTCCTCTCCCCGTTTCCCTCTCTACCCCCAGTCTCCCTCTCTCCCTCCAGTCTCCCTCTCTCCCCCCCCAGACTCTCTCTCCCCCCGTCTCCCTCTCCCCGTCTCTCTCTCCCCCCGTCTCTCTCTCCCCCCCGTCTCTATCTCCCCCAGTCTCTCTCTCCCCCAGTCTCTCTCTCCCCACAGTCTCTCTCTCTTCCCCAGTCTCTCTCTCCCCAGTCTCTCTCTCCCCAGTCTCTCTCTCCCCAGTCTCTCTCTCCCCAGTCTCTATCTCCCCAGTCTCTCTCTCCTCAGTCTCGCTCTCCCCAGTCACTCTCTCCCCATGTTCTCTCACTCCAGTCTCTCTCTCTCCCTTCTCTCTCTCTCTCCCCGTCTCTCTCTCCCCACTCTCTCTCTCCCCCAGTCTCTCTCTCTCCCCCAGTCTCTCTCTCTCCCCCAGTCTCTCTCTCTTCCCCAGTCTCTCTCTCTCCCCAGTCTCTCTCTCTCTTCCCAGTCTCTCTCTCCCCAGTCTCTCTCTCCCCAGTCTCTCTCTCCCCAGTCTCTCTCTCCCCAGTCTCTATCTCCCCAGTCTCTCTCTCCTCAGTCTCGCTCTCCCCAGTCACTCTCTCCCCATTTTCTCTCACTCCAGTCTCTCTCTCTCTCCCTTCTCTCTCTCTCCCCGTCTCTCTCTCTCCCCACTCTCTCTCTCCCCCAGTCTCTCTCTCTCCCCCAGTCTCTCTCTCTCCCCCAGTCTCTCTCTCACCCCCAGTCTCTCTCTCTCCCCCAGTCTCTCTCTCTCCCCAGTCTCTCTCTCTCCCCAGTGTCTCTCTCCCCCAATCTCTCTCTTCCCAGTCTTTCTCTCGCCTAGTCTCTATCTCTTTCCCAGTTTTTTTCTCTCTCCCAGTCTCACTCTCTACCAATCTCTCTCTCTCCCAACTCTCTCTCCCCGCAGTTTCTCTCTCTCCCCCAGTCTCCCTCTCTCCCCGTCTCCCTCTCTCCCCTATTCTCCCTCTCTCCCCCAGTCTCCCTCTCTCCCCCAGTCTCCCTCTCTCCCCCAGTCTCCCTCTCTCCCCCAGTCTCCCTTTCTCCCCCAGTCTCCCTCTCTCCCCGTCTCCCTCTCTCCCCGTCTCCCTGTCTCCCCGTCTCCCTCTCTCCCCGTCTCCCTCTCTCCCCCCAGTCTCCTTCTCTCCCCCCAGTCTCCTCCTCTCCCCGTCTCCCTCTCTACCCCCTGTCTCCCTCTCTCCCTCCAGTCTCCCTCTCTCCCCCCCCAGTCTCTCTCTCCCCCCAGTCTCTCTCTCCCCCCAGTCTCTCTCTCCCCCCAGTCTCTCTCTCCCCCCAGTCTCTCTCTCTCCCCAGTCTCTCTCTCCCCAGTCTCTCTCTCCCCCAGTCTCCCTTTCTCCCCCAGTCTCCCTCTCTCCCCGTCTCCCACTCTCCCCGTCTCCCTGTCTCCCCGTCTCCCTCTCTCCCCGACTCCCTCTCTCCCCCCAGTCTCCTTCTCTCCCCCCAGTCTCCTCCTCTCCCCGTCTCCCTCTCTACCCCCTGTCTCCCTCTCTCCCTCCAGTCTCCCTCTCTCCCCCCCCAGTCTCTCTCTCCCCCCAGTCTCTCTCTCCCCCCAGTCTCTCTCTCTCCCCAGTCTCTCTCTCCCCAGTCTCTCTCTCCCCCAGTCTCTCTCTCCCCCCAGTCTCTATCTCCCCCCAGTCTCTATCTCCCCCCAGTCTCTCTCTCCCCCCAGTCTCCCTCTCCCCCCAGTCTATCTCCCCCCAGTCTATCTCCCCCCAGTCTCTCTCTCCCCAGTCTCTCTCTCCCCAGTCTCTCTCTCCCCCAGTCTCTCTCTCCCCAGTCTCTCTCTCCCAGTTTCTCTCTCTCCCAGTCTCTCTCTCTCCCAGTCTCTCTCTCTCCCAGTCTCTCTCTCCCCCCAGTCTCTCTCTCCTCAAGTCTTTCTCATTCTTCCCCCAGTCTCTCTCTCCCCCAGTCTCCCTATCTTCCCCAGTCTTCCTCTCTCCCCCAGTCTCCCTCTCTCCCCCAGTCTCCCTCTCTCCCCCAGTCTCCCTCTCTCCCCCAGTCTCCCCCTCTCCCCCAGTCTCCCTCTCTCCCCGTCCCCCTCTCTCCCCGTCCCCCTCTCTCCCCGTCTCCCTCTCTCCCCCCAGTCTCTCTCTCCCCTGTCTCCTTCTCTCCCCCAGTCTCCTTCTCTCCCCCCAGTCTCCTCCTCTCCCCGTTTCCCTCTCTACCCCCAGTCTCCCTCTCTCCCCCCCAGACTCTTTCTCCCCCCGTCTCTCTCTCCCCCCGTCTCTCTCTCCCCCCGTCTCTCTCTCCCCCCGTCTCTATCTCCCCCAGTCTCTCTCTCCCCCCAGTCTCTCTCTCCCCCCAGTCTCTCTCTCCCCCCAGTCTCTCTCTCCCCCCAGTCTCTCTCTCTTCCCCAGTCTCTCTCTCCCCAGTCTCTCTCTCTCTCCCCAGTCTCTCTCTCCCCAGTCTCTCTCTCCCCAGTCTCTCTCTCCCCAGTCTCTATCTCCCCAGTCTCTCTCTCCTCAGTCTCGCTCTCCCCAGTCACTCTCTCCCCATTTTCTCTCACTCCAGTCTCTCTCTCTCTCCCTTCTCTCTCTCTCTCCCCGTCTCTCTCTCTCCCCACTCTCTCTCTCCCCCAGTCTCTCTCTCCCCCAGTCTCTCTCTCACCCCCAGTCTCTCTCTCTCCCCCAGTCTCTCTCTCTCCCCAGTCTCTCTCTCTCCCCAGTCTCTCTCTCCCCCAATCTCTCTCTTCCCAGTCTTTCTCTCGCCTATTCTCTATCTCTTTCCCAGTTTCTTTCTCTCTCCCAGTCTCACTCTCTACCAATCTCTCTCTCTCCCAACTCTCTCTCCCCGCAGTTTCTCTCTCTCCCCCAGTCTCCCTCTCTCCCCGTCTCCCTCTCTCCCCTATTCTCCCTCTCTCCCCCTGTCTCCCTCTCTCCCCCAGTCTCCCTCTCTCCCCCAGTCTCCCTCTCTCCCCCAGTCTCCCTCTCTCCCCCAGTCTCCCTCTCTCCCCCAGTCTCCCTTTCTCCCCCAGTCTCCCTCTCTCCCCGTCTCCCACTCTCCCCGTCTCCCTGTCTCCCCGTCTCCCTCTCTCCCCGACTCCCTCTCTCCCCCCAGTCTCCTTCTCTCCCCCCAGTCTCCTCCTCTCCCCGTCTCCCGCTCTCTCCCCAGTCTCTCTCTCCCCAGTCTCTCTCTCCCCCAGTCTCTCTCTCTCCCCAGTCTCTATCTCTCCCCAGTCTCTATCTCCCCCCAGTCTCTCTCTCCCCCAGTCTCTCTCCCCCCAGTCTCTCTCTCCCCAGTCTCTCTCTCCCCCAGTCTCTCTCTCCCCAGTCTCTCTCTCCCAGTTTCTCTCTCTCCAAGTCTCTCTCTCTCCCAGTCTCTCTCTCTCCCAGTCTCTCTCTCCCCCCAGTCTCTCTCTCCTCAAGTCTTTCTCATTCTTCCCCCAGTCTCTCTCTCCCCCAGTCTCTCTCTTCCCAGTCTTTCTCTCGCCTAGTCTCTATCTCTTTCCCAGTTTCTTTCTCTCTCCCATTCTCACTCTCTACCAATCTCTCTCTCTCCCAACTCTCTCTCCCCGCAGTTTCTCTCTCTCCCCCAGTCTCCCTCTCTCCCCCAGTCTCCCTCTCTTCCCCAGTCTCTCTCTCTCCCCCAGTCTCTCTCTTCCCAGTCTTTCTCTCGTCTAGTCTCTATCTCTTTCCCAGTTTCTTTCTCTCTCCCAGTCTCACTCTCTACCAATCTCTCTCTCTCCCAACTCTCTCTCCCCGCAGTTTCTCTCTCTCCCCCAGTCTCCCTCTCTCCCCCAGTCTCCCTCTCTTCCCCTGTCTTCCTCTCTCCCCCAGTCTCCCTCTCTCCCCCAGTCTCCCTCTCCCCCCAGTCTCCCTCTCTCCCCCAGTCTCCCCCTCTCCCCCAGTCTCCCTCTCTCCCCGTCCCCCTCTCTCCCCGTCCCCCTCTCTCCCCGTCTCCCTCTCTCCCCCCAGTCTCTCTCTCCCCCTGTCTCCTTCTCTCCCCCAGTCTCCTTCTTTCCCCCCAGTCTCCTCCTCTCCCCGTTTCCCTCTCTACCCCCAGTCTCCCTCTCTCCCTCCAGTCTCCCTCTCTCCCCCCCAGACTCTCTCTCCCCCGTCTCTCTCTCCCCCCGTCTCTCTCTCCCCCCGTCTCTCTCTCCCCCCGTCTCTCTCTCCCCCCGTCTCTCTCTCCCCCCGTCTCTATCTCCCCCAGTCTCTCTCTCCCCCCAGTCTCTCTCTCCCCCCAGTCTCTCTCTCCCCACAGTCTCTCTCTCTTCCCAAGTCTCTCTCTCCCCAGTCTCTCTCTCCCCAGTCTCTCTCTCCCCAGTCTCTCTCTCCCCAGTCTCTCTCTCCCCAGTCTCTATCTCCCCAGTCTCTCTCTCCTCAGTCTCGCTCTCCCCAGTCACTCTCTCCCCATGTTCTCTCACTCCAGTCTCTCTCTCTCCCTTCTCTCTCTCTCTCCCCGTCTCTCTCTCTCCCCACTCTCTCTCTCCCCCAGTCTCTCTCTCTCCCCCAGTCTCTCTCTCTCCCCCAGTCTCTCTCTCCCCAGTCTCTCTCTCCCCAGTCTCTCTCTCCCCAGTCTCTATCTCCCCAGTCTCTCTCTCCTCAGTCTCGCTCTCCCCAGTCACTCTCTCCCCATGTTCTCTCACTCCAGTCTCTCTCTCTCCCTTCTCTCTCTCTCTCCCCGTCTCTCTCTCTCCCCACTCTCTCTCTCCCCCAGTCTCTCTCTCTCCCCCAGTCTCTCTCTCTCCCCCAGTCTCTCTCTCTCCCCCAGTCTCCCTCTCTCCCCCAGTCTCCCTCTCTCCCCCAGTCTCCCTTTCTCCCCCAGTCTCCCTCTCTCCCCGTCTCCCTCTCTCCCCGTCTCCCTCTCTCCCCGTCTCCCTCTCTCCCCGTCTCCCTGTCTCCCCGTCTCCCTCTCTCCCCGTCTCCCTCTCTCCCCCAGTCTCCTTCTCTCCCCCCAGTCTCCTCCTCTCCCCGTCTCCCTCTCTACCTCCAGTCTCCCTCTCTCCCTCCAGTCTCCCTCTCTCCCCCCCCAGTCTCTCTCTCCCCCCAGTCTCTCTCTCTCCCCAGTCTCTCTCTCCCCAGTCTCTCTCTCCCCCAGTCTCTCTCTACCCCCAGTCTCTCTCTCCCACCAGTCTCTCTCTCTCCCCAGTCTCTCTCTCCCCAGCCTCTCTCTCCCCAGTCTCTCTCTCCCCAGTCTCTCTCCCCCCAGTCTCTCTCTCTCCCCAGTCTCTGTCTCCCCAGTCTCTCTCTCTACCCAGTCTCTCTCTCTCCACAGTCTCTCTCTCTCCCGTCTCTCTCTCTCCCCAGTCTCTCTGTCTCCCCAGTCACTCTCTCTCTCCCCAGTCTCTCTCTCTCCCCAATCACTCTCCCCCCAGTCTCTCTCTCCCCAGTCTCTCTCTCTCCCCAGTCTCTCTCTCTCCCCAGTCTCTCTCTCTCCCCAGTCTCTCTCTCTCCCCAGTCTCTCTCTCTCCCCAGTCTCTCTCTCTCCCCAGTCTCTCTCTCTCCCCAGTCTCTCTCTCTCCCCAGTCTCTCTCTCTCCCCAGTCTCTCTCTCTCCCAGTCTCTCTCTCCCAGTCTCTCTCTCCGTCTCTCTCTCCCCCACTCTCTCTCTCCCAGTCTCTCTCTCTCCCAGTCTCTCTCTCCCAGTCTCTCTCTCTCCCAGTCTCTCTCTCTCCCCCAGTCTCTCTCTCTCCCCAGTCTCTCTCTCTCCCCAGTCTCTCTCTCTCCCCAGTCTCTCTCTTCCCAGTCTTTCTCTAGCCTAGTCTCTATCTCTTTCCTAGTTTCTTTCTCTCTCCCAGTCTCACTCTCTACCAATCTCTCTCTCTCCCAACTCTCTCTCCCCGCAGTTTCTCTCTCTCCCCCTGTCTCCCTCTCTCCCCGTCTCCCTCTCTCCCCTATTCTCCCTCTCTCCCCCTGTCTCCCTCTCTCCCCCAGTCTCCCTCTCTCCCCCAGTCTCCCTCTCTCCCCCAGTCTCTCTCTCTCCCCCAGTCTCCCTCTCTCCCCCAGTCTCCCTCTCTCCCCCAGTCTCCCTTTCTCCCCCAGTCTCCCTCTCTCCCCGTCTCCCTCTCTCCCCGTCTCCCTGTCTCCCCGTCTCCCTCTCTCCCCGTCTCCCTCTCTCCCCCCAGTCTCCTTCTCTCCCCCCAGTCTCCTCCTCTCCCCGTCTCCCTCTCTACCCCCAGTCTCCCTCTCTCCCTCCAGTCTCCCTCTCTCCCCCCCCAGTCTCTCTCTCCCCCCAGTCTCTCTCTCCCCCCAGTCTCTCTCTCTCCCCAGTCTCTCTCTCCCCAGTCTCTCTCTCCCCAGTCTCTCTCTACCCCCAGTCTCTCTCTCCCACCAGTCTCTCTGTCTCCCCAGTCTCTCTCTCCCCAGCCTCTCTCTCCCCAGTCTCTCTCTCCCCAGTCTCTCTCCCCCCAGTCTCTCTCTCTCCCCAGTCTCTGTCTCCCCAGTCTCTCTCTCTCCCCAGTCTCTCTCTCTCCCCAGTCTCTCTCTCTCCAGTCTCTCTCTCTCCCGTCTCTCTCTCTCCCCAGTCTCTCTGTCTCCCCAGTCACTCTCTCTCTCCCCAGTCTCTCTCTCTCCCCAATCACTCTCCCCCCAGTCTCTCTCTCCCCAGTCTCTCTCTCTCCCCAGTCTCTCTCTCTCCCCAGTCTCTCTCTCTCCCCAGTCTCTCTCTCTCCCCAGTCTCTCTCTCTCCCCAGTCTCTCTCTCTCCCCAGTCTCTCTCTCTCCCTAGTCTCTCTCTCTCCCCAGTCTCTCTCTCTCCCCAGTCTCTCTCTCTCCCCAGTCTCTCTCTCTCCCAGTCTCTCTCTCCGTCTCTCTCTCCCCCACTCTCTCTCTCCCAGTCTCTCTCTCTCCCAGTCTCTCTCTCTCCCAGTCTCTCTCTCTCCCAGTCTCTCTCTCTCCCAGTCTCTCTCTCTCCCAGTCTCTCTCTCCCCCCCCAGTCTCTCTCTCCCCCAAGTCTCTATCTCCCCCCACTCTCAATCTCCCCCCAGTCTCTCTCTCCCCCCAGTCTCTCTCTCCCCAGTCTCTATCTCCCCCAGTCTCTCTCTCCCCCCAGTCTCTCTCTCCCCCCAGTCTCTCTCTCTTCCCCAGTCTCTCTCTCCCCAGTCTCTCTCTCTCTCCCCAGTCTCTCTCTCCCCAGTCTCTCTCTCCCCAGTCTCTCTCTCCCCAGTCTCTATCTCCCCAGTCTCTCTCTCCTCAGTCTCGCTCTCCCCAGTCACTCTCTCCCCATTTTCTCTCACTCCAGTCTCTCTCTCTCTCCCTTCTCTCTCTCTCTCCCCGTCTCTCTCTCTCCCCACTCTCTCTCTCCCCCAGTCTCTCTCTCTCCCCCAGTCTCTCTCTCACCCCCAGTCTCTCTCTCTCCCCCAGTCTCTCTCTCTCCCCAGTCTCTCTCTCTCCCCAGTCTCTCTCTCCCCCAATCTCTCTCTTCCCAGTCTTTCTCTCGCCTATTCTCTATCTCTTTCCCAGTTTCTTTCTCTCTCCCAGTCTCACTCTCTACCAATCTCTCTCTCTCCCAACTCTCTCTCCCCGCAGTTTCTCTCTCTCCCCCAGTCTCCCTCTCTCCCCGTCTCCCTCTCTCCCCTATTCTCCCTCTCTCCCCCTGTCTCCCTCTCTCCCCCAGTCTCCCTCTCTCCCCCAGTCTCCCTCTCTCCCCCAGTCTCCCTCTCTCCCCCAGTCTCCCTTTCTCCCCCAGTCTCCCTCTCTCCCCGTCTCCCTCTCTCCCCGTCTCCCTGTCTCCCCGTCTCCCTCTCTCCCCGTCTCCCTCTCTCCCCCCAGTCTCCTTCTCTCCCCCCAGTCTCCTCCTCTCCCCGTCTCCCTCTCTACCCCCAGTCTCCCTCTCTCCCTCCAGTCTCCCTCTCTCCCCCCCCAGTCTCTCTCTCCCCCCAGTCTCTCTCTCTCCCCAGTCTCTCTCTCCCCAGTCTCTCTCTCCCCCAGTCTCTCTCTCTCCCCAGTCTCTATCTCCCCCCAGTCTCTCTCTCCCCCCAGTCTCTCTCCCCCCAGTCTCTCTCCCCAGTCTCTCTCTCCCCAGTCTCTCTCTCCCCCAGTCTCTCTCTCCCCAGTCTCTCTCTCCCAGTTTCTCTCTCTCCCAGTTTCTCTCTCTCCCAGTCTCTCTCTCTCCCAGTCTCTCTCTCTCCCAGTCTCGCTCTCCCCCAGTCTCTCTCTCCTCAAGTCTTTCTCATTCTTCCCCCAGTCTCTCTCTCCCCCAGTCTCTCTCTTCCCAGTCTTTCTCTCGCCTAGTCTCTATCTCTTTCCCAGTTTCTTTCTCTCTCCCATTCTCACTCTCTACCAATCTCTCTCTCTCCCAACTCTCTCTCCCCGCAGTTTCTCTCTCTCCCCCAGTCTCCCTCTCTCCCCCAGTCTCCCTCTCTTCCCCAGTCTCTCTCTCTCCCCCAGTCTCTCTCTTCCCAGTCTTTCTCTCGTCTAGTCTCTATCTCTTTCCGAGTTTCTTTCTCTCTCCCAGTCTCACTCTCTACCAATCTCTCTCTCTCCCAACTCTCTCTCCCCGCAGTTTCTCTCTCTCCCCCAGTCTCCCTCTCTCCCCCAGTCTCCCTCTCTTCCCCAGTCTTCCTCTCTCCCCCAGTCTCCCTCTCTCCCCCAGTCTCCCTCTCTCCCCCAGTCTCCCTCTCTCCCCCAGTCTCCCCCTCTCCCCCAGTCTCCCTCTCTTCCCGTCCCCCTCTCTCCCCGTCCCCCTCTCTCCCCGTCTCCCTCTCTCCCCCCAGTCTCTCTCTCCCCCTGTCTCCTTCTCTCCCCCAGTCTCCTTCTCTCCCCCCAGTCTCCTCCTCTCCCCGTTTCCCTCTCTACCCCCAGTCTCCCTCTCTCCCTCCAGTCTCCCTCTCTCCCCCCCCAGACTCTCTCTCCCCCCGTCTCTCTCTCCCCCCGTCTCTCTCTCCCCCGTCTCTATCTCCCCCAGTCTCTCTCTCCCCCCAGTCTCTCTCTCCCCCCAGTCTCTCTCTCTTCCCCAGTCTCTCTCTCCCCAGTCTCTCTCTCCCCCGTCTCTCTCTCCCCAGTCTCTATCTCCCCAGTCTCTCTCTCCTCAGTCTCGCTCTCCCCAGTCACTCTCTCCCCATTTTCTCTCTCCCAGTCTCACTCTCTACCAATCTCTCTCTCTCCCAACTCTCTCTCCCCGCAGTTTCTCTCTCTCCCCCAGTCTCCCTCTCTCCCCGTCTCCCTCTCTCCCCTATTCTCCCTCTCTCCCCCTGTCTCCCTCTCTCCCCCAGTCTCACTCTCTCCCCCAGTCTCTCTCTCTCCCCCAGTCTCTCTCTTTCCCCCAGTCTCCCTCTCTCCCCCAGTCTCCCTCTCTCCCCCAGTCTCCCTTTCTCCCCCAGTCTCCCTTTCTCCCCCAGTCTCCCTCTCTCCCCGTCTCCCTCTCTCCCCGTCTCCCTGTCTCCCCGTCTCCCTCTCTCCCCGTCTCCCTCTCTCCCCCCAGTCTCCTTCTCTCCCCACAGTCTCCTCCTCTCCCCGTCTCCCTCTCTACCCCCAGTCTCCCTCTCTCCCCGTCTCCCTCTCTCCCCGTCTCCCTGTCTCCCCGTTTCCCTCTCTCCCCGTCTCCCTCTCTCCCCCCAGTCTCCTTCTCTCCCCACAGTCTCCTCCTCTCCCCGTCTCTCTCTCTACCCCCAGTCTCTCTCTCTCCCCAGTCTCTCTCTCCCCAGTCTCTCTCTCCCCAGTCTCTCTCTCCCCCAGTCTCTCTCTACCCCCAGTCTCTCTCTCCCACCAGTCTCTCTCTCTCTCCCCAGTCTCTCTCTCCCCAGCCTCTCTCTCCCCAGTCTCTCTCCCCCCAGTCTCTCTCTCTCCCCAGTCTCTGTCTCCCCAGTCTCTCTCTCTCCCCAGTCTCTCTCTCTCCCCAGTCTCTCTCTCTCCCCAGTCTCTCTCTCTCCCCAGTCTCTCTCTCTCCACAGTCTCTCTCTCTCCCGTCTCTCTCTCTCCCCAGTCTCTCTGTCTCCCCAGTCACTCTCTCTCTCCCCAGTCTCTCTCTCTCCCCAATCACTCTCCCCCCAGTCTCCCCCTCTCCCCCAGTCTCTCTCTCTCCCCGTCCCCCTCTCTACCCCCAGTCTCCCTCTCTCCCTCCAGTCTCCCTCTCTCCCCCCCCAGACTCTCTCTCCCCCCGTCTCTCTCTCCCCCCGTCTCTCTCTCCCCCCGTCTCTCTCTCCCCCCGTCTCTATCTCCCCCAGTCTCTCTCTCCCCCCAGTCTCTCTCTCCCCCCAGTCTCTCTCTCTTCCCCAGTCTCTCTCTCCCCAGTCTCTCTCTCCCCCGTCTCTCTCTCCCCAGTCTCTATCTCCCCAGTCTCTCTCTCCTCAGTCTCGCTCTCCCCAGTCACTCTCTCCCCATTTTCTCTCACTCCAGTCTCTCTCTCTCCCTTCTCTCTCTCTCTCCCCGTCTCTCTCTCTCCCCACTCTCTCTCTCCCCCAGTCTCTCTCTCCCCCAGTCTCTCTCTCACCCCCAGTCTCTCTCTCTCCCCCTGTCTCTCTCTCTCCCCAGTCTCTCTCTCTCCCCAGTCTCTCTCTCCCCCAATCTCTCTCTTCCCAGTCTTTCTCTCGCCTAGTCTCTATCTCTTTCCCAGTTTCTTTCTCTCTCCCAGTCTCACTCTCTACCAATCTCTCTCTCTCCCAACTCTCTCTCCCCGCAGTTTCTCTCTCTCCCCCAGTCTCCCTCTCTCCCCGTCTCCCTCTCTCCCCTATTCTCCCTCTCTCCCCCTGTCTCCCTCTCTCCCCCAGTCACCCTCTCTCCCCCAGTCTCTCTCTCTCCCCCAGTCTCTCTCTCTCCCCCAGTCTCCCACTCTCCCCCAGTCTCCCTCTCTCCCCCAGTCTCCCTCTCTCCCCCAGTCTCCCTCTCTCCCCGTCTCCCTCTCTCCCCGTCTCCCTGTCTCCCCGTCTCCCTCTCTCCCCGTCTCCCTCTCTCCCCCCAGTCTCCTTCTCTCCCCACAGTCTCCTCCTCTCCCCGTCTCCCTCTCTACCCCCAGTCTCCCTCTCTCCCTCCAGTCTCCCTCTCTCCCCCCCCAGTCTCTCTCTCCCCCCAGTCTCTCTCTCTCCCCAGTCTCTCTCTCCCCAGTCTCTCTCTCCCCCAGTCTCTCTCTACCCCCAGTCTCTCTCTCCCACCAGTCTCTCTCTCTCCCCAGTCTCTCTCTCCCCAGCCTCTCTCTCCCCAGTCTCTCTCCCCCCAGTCTCTCTCTCTCCCCAGTCTCTGTCTCCCCAGTCTCTCTCTCTCCCCAGTCTCTCTCTCTCCCCAGTCTCTCTCTCTCCACAGTCTCTCTCTCTCCCGTCTCTCTCTCTCCCCAGTCTCTCTGTCTCCCCAGTCACTCTCTCTCTCCCCAGTCTCTCTCTCTCCCCAATCACTCTCCCCCCAGTCTCTCTCTCCCCAGTCTCTCTCTCTCCCCAGTCTCTCTCTCTCCCCAGTCTCTCTCTCTCCCCAGTCTCTCTCTCTCCCCAGTCTCTCTCTCTCCCCAGTCTCTCTCTCTCCCCAGTCTCTCTCTCTCCCCAGTCTCTCTCTCTCCCCAGTCTCTCTCTCTCCCCAGTCTCTCTCTCTCCCCAGTCTCTCTCTCTCCCAGTCTCTCTCTCCCAGTCTCTCTCTTCGTCTCTCTCTCCCCCACTCTCTCTCTCCCAGTCTCTCTCTCTCCCAGTCTCTCTCTCTCCCAGTCTCTCTCTCTCCCAGTCTCTCTCTCTCCCAGTCTCTCTCTCCCCCCAGTCTCCCTCTCTCCCCCAGTCTCCCTTTCTCCCACCAGTCTCACTCTCTCCCCCCAGTCTCCCTCTCTCCCACCAGTCTCCCTCTCTAACCCCCAGTCTCTCTCTCTCTCTCCCCCAGTCCCTCTCTCTGCTAGTCTCTCTCTCCCAGTTTCTCTAACTCCCAGTCTCTCTCTCTCCCAGTCTCTCTGTCTCTCCCAGTCTATCTCTCTTTCCCAGTCTCTCTCTCTCCCAGTCTCTCTCTCTCCCAGTCTCTCTCTCTCCCAGTCTCTCTCTCTCCCAGTCTCTCTCTCTCCCAGTCTCTCTCTCTCCCAGTCTCTCTCTCTCCCAGTCTCTATCTCTCCCAGTCTTTCTCTCCCCCAGTCTCTCTCTCCCCCCAGTCTCTCTCTCCCCCCAGTCTCTCTCTCCCCCCAGTCTCTCTCTCTACCCCCAGTCTCTCTCTCTACCCCCAGTCTCTCTCTCCCCCAAGTCTCTTTCTCCCCCCAGTCTCTTTCTCCCCCCAGTATCTCTCTCCCCCAGTCTCTCTCTCCCCCCAGTCTCTCTCTCCCCCCAGTCTCTCTCTCCCCCAGTCTCTCTCGCCCCCAGTCTCTATCTCCACCAGTCTCTCTCTCCCCCCAGTCTCCCTCTCTCACCCCCAGTCCCTCTCTCTGCCAGTCTCTCTCTCTCCCCGTCTCCCTGTCTCCCCGTCTCCCTCTCTCCCCGTCTCCCTCTCTCCCCCAGTCTCCTTCTCTCCCCCCAGTCTCCTCCTCTCCCCGTCTCCCTCTCTACCCCCTGTCTCCCTCTCTCCCTCCAGTCTCCCTCTCTCCCCCCCAGTCTCTCTCTCCCCCCAGTCTCTCTCTCCCCCCAGTCTCTCTCTCCCCCCAGTCTCTCTCTCCCCCCAGTCTCTCTCTCTCCCCAGTCTCTCTCTCCCCAGTCTCTCTCTCCCCCAGTCTCTCTCTCCCCCCAGTCTCTATCTCCCCCCAGTCTCTCTCTCCCCCCAGTCTCTCTCTCCCCCCAGTCTATCTCCCCCCAGTCTCTCTCTCCCTAGTCTCTCTCTCCCCCAGTCTCTCTCTCCCCAGTCTCTCTCTCCCCAGTCTCTCTCTCCCAGTTTCTCTCTCTCCCAGTCTCTCTCTCTCCCAGTCTCTCTCTCTCCCAGTCTCTCTCTCCCCCCAGTCTCTCTCTCCTCAAGTCTTTCTCATTCTTCCCCCAGTCTCTCTCTCCCCCAGCCTCTCTCTTCCCAGTCTTTCTCTCGCCTAGTCTCTATCTCTTTCCCAGTTTCTTTCTCTCTCCCAGTCTCACTCTCTACCAATCTCTCTCTCTCCCAACTCTCTCTCCCCGCAGTTTCTCTCTCTCCCCCAGTCTCCCTCTCTCCCCGTCTCCCTCTCTCCCCTATTCTCCCTCTCTCCCCCTGTCTCCCTCTCTCCCCCAGTCTCCCTCTCTCCCCCAGTCTCCCTCTCTCCCTCCAGTCTCCCTCTCTCCTCCCCCAGACTCTCTCTCCCCCGTCTCTCTCTCCCCCCGTCAATCTCTCCCCCAGTCTCTCTCTCCCCCCAGTCTCTCTCTCCCCCCAGTCTCTCTCTCTCCCCAGTCTCTCTCTCCCCTAGTCTCTCTCTCTCCCAGTCTCTCTCTCCCCCCCCAGTCTCTCTCTCCCCCAAGTGTCTATCTCCCCCCACTCTCAATCTCCCCCCAGTCTCTCTCTCCCCCCAGTCTCTCTCTCCCCAGTCTCTCTCTTCCCCAGTCTCTCTCTCCCCAGTTTCTCTCTCCCCCCAGTCTCTCTCTCCCCCCAGTCTCTCTCTCCCCCCAGTCTCTCTCTCCCCCCAGTCTCTCTCTCCCCCCAGTCTCTCTCTCCTCAAATCTTTCTCTTTCTTCCCCCAGTCTCTCTCTCCCCCAGTCTCTCTCTTTCCCAGTTTCTTTCTCTCTGCCAGTCTCACTCTCTACCAATCTCTCTCTCTCCCAACTCTCTCTCCCCGCAGTTTCTCTCTCTCCCCCAGTCTCCCTCTCTCCCCCAGTCTCCCTCTCTTCCCCAGTCTTCCTCTCTCCCCCAGTCTCCCTCTCTCCCCCAGTCTCCCTCTCTCCCCCAGTCTCCCTCTCTCCCCCAGTCTCCCCCTCTCCCCCAGTCTCCCTCTCTCCCCGTCCCCCTCTCTCCCCGTCCCCCTCTCTCCCCGTCTCGCTCTCTCCCCCCAGTCTCTCTCTCCCCCTGTCTCCTTCTCTCCCCCAGTCTCCTTCTCTCCCCCCAGTCTCCTCCTCTCCCCGTTTCCCTCTCTACCCCCAGTCTCCCTCTCTCCCCCCCAGACTCTTTCTCCCCCCGTCTCTCTCTCCCCCCGTCTCTCTCTCCCCCCGTCTCTCTCTCCCCCCGTCTCTCTCTCCCCCCGTCTCTATCTCCCCCAGTCTCTCTCTCCCCCCAGTCTCTCTCTCCCCCCAGTCTCTCTCTCTTCCCCAGTCTCTCTCTCCCCAGTCTCTCTCTCTCTCCCCAGTCTCTCTCTCTCTCCCCAGTCTCTCTCTCCCCAGTCTCTCTCTCCCCAGTCTCTCTCTCCCCAGTCTCTCTCTCCTCAGTCTCGCTCTCCCCAGTCACTCTCTCCCCATTTTCTCTCACTCCAGTCTCTCTCTCTCTCCCTTCTCTCTCTCTCTCCCTGTCTCTCTCTCTCCCCACTCTCTCTCTCCCCCAGTCTCTCTCTCTCCCCCAGTCTCTCTCTCACCCCCAGTCTCTCTCTCTCCCCCAGTCTCTCTCTCTCCCCAGTCTCTCTCTCTCCCCAGTCTCTCTCTCTCCCCAGTCTCTCTCTCCCCCAATCTCTCTCATCCCAGTCTTTCTCTCGCCTATTCTCTATCTCTTTCCCAGTTTCTTTCTCTCTCCCAGTCTCACTCTCTACCAATCTCTCTCTCTCCCAACTCTCTCTCCCCGCAGTTTCTCTCTCTCCCCCAGTCTCCCTCTCTCCCCGTCTCCCTCTCTCCCCTATTCTCCCTCTCTCCCCCTGTCTCCCTCTCTCCCCCAGTCTCCCTCTCTCCCCCAGTCTCCCTCTCTCCCCCAGTCTCCCTCTCTCCCCCAGTCTCCCTCTCTCCCCCAGTCTCCCTTTCTCCCCCAGTCTCCCTCTCTCCCCGTCTCCCACTCTCCCCGTCTCCCTGTCTCCCCGTCTCCCTCTCTCCCCGACTCCCTCTCTCCCCCCAGTCTCCTTCTCTCCCCCCAGTCTCCTCCTCTCCCCGTCTCCCTCTCTAGCCCCAGTCTCCCTCTCTCCCTCCAGTCTCCCTCTCTCCCCCCCCAGTCTCTCTCTCCCCCCAGTCTCTCTCTCTCCCCAGTCTCTCTCTCCCCAGTCTCTCTCTCCCCCAGTCTCTCTCTCTCCCCAGTCTCTATCTCCCCCCAGTCTCTCTCTCCCCCCAGTCTCTCTCCCCCCAGTCTCTCTCTCCCCAGTCTCTCTCTCCCCCAGTCTCTCTCTCCCCAGTCTCTCTCTCCCAGTTTCTCTCTCTCCAAGTCTCTCTCTCTCCCAGTCTCTCTCTCTCCCAGTCTCTCTCTCCCCCCAGTCTCTCTCTCCTCAAGTCTTTCTCATTCTTCCCCCAGTCTCTCTCTCCCCCAGTCTCTCTCTTCCCAGTCTTTCTCTCGCCTAGTCTCTATCTCTTTCCCAGTTTCTTTCTCTCTCCCATTCTCACTCTCTACCAATCTCTCTCTCTCCCAACTCTCTCTCCCCGCAGTTTCTCTCTCTCCCCCAGTCTCCCTCTCTCCCCCAGTCTCCCTCTCTTCCCCAGTCTCTCTCTCTCCCCCAGTCTCTCTCTTCCCAGTCTTTCTCTCGTCTAGTCTCTATCTCTTTCCCAGTTTCTTTCTCTCTCCCAGTCTCACTCTCTACCAATCTCTCTCTCTCCCAACTCTCTCTCCCCGCAGTTTCTCTCTCTCCCCCAGTCTCCCTCTCTCCCCCAGTCTCCCTCTCTTCCCCAGTCTTCCTCTCTCCCCCAGTCTCCCTCTCTCCCCCAGTCTCCCTCTCTCCCCCAGTCTCCCTCTCTCCCCCAGTCTCCCCCTCTCCCCCAGTCTCCCTCTCTCCCCGTCCCCCTCTCTCCCCGTCCCCCTCTCTCCCCGTCTCCCTCTCTCCCCCCAGTCTCTCTCTCCCCCTGTCTCCTTCTCTCCCCCAGTCTCCTTCTCTCCCCCCAGTCTCCTCCTCTCCCCGTTTCCCTCTCTACCCCCAGTCTCCCTCTCTCCCTCCAGTCTCCCTCTCTCCCCCCCCAGACTCTCTCTCCCCCCGTCTCCCTCTCCCCCGTCTCTCTCTCCCCCCGTCTCTCTCTCCCCCCCGTCTCTATCTCCCCCAGTCTCTCTCTCCCCCAGTCTCTCTCTCCCCACAGTCTCTCTCTCTTCCCCAGTCTCTCTCTCCCCAGTCTCTCTCTCCCCAGTCTCTCTCTCCCCAGTCTCTATCTCCCCAGTCTCTCTCTCCTCAGTCTCGCTCTCCCCAGTCACTCTCTCCCCATGTTCTCTCACTCCAGTCTCTCTCTCTCCCTTCTCTCTCTCTCTCCCCGTCTCTCTCTCTCCCCACTCTCTCTCTCCCCCAGTCTCTCTCTCTCCCCCAGTCTCTCTCTCTCCCCCAGTCTCTCTCTCTCCCCCAGTCTCTCTCTCTTCCCCAGTCTCTCTCTCTCCCCAGTCTCTCTCTCTCTTCCCAGTCTCTCTCTCCCCAGTCTCTCTCTCCCCAGTCTCTCTCTCCCCAGTCTCTATCTCCCCAGTCTCTCTCTCCTCAGTCTCGCTCTCCCCAGTCACTCTCTCCCCATTTTCTCTCACTCCAGTCTCTCTCTCTCTCCCTTCTCTCTCTCTCCCCGTCTCTCTCTCTCCCCACTCTCTCTCTCCCCCAGTCTCTCTCTCTCCCCCAGTCTCTCTCTCTCCCCCAGTCTCTCTCTCACCCCCAGTCTCTCTCTCTCCCCCAGTCTCTCTCTCTCCCCAGTCTCTCTCTCTCCCCAGTGTCTCTCTCCCCCAATCTCTCTCTTCCCAGTCTTTCTCTCGCCTAGTCTCTATCTCTTTCCCAGATTTTTTCTCTCTCCCAGTCTCACTCTCTAGCAATCTCTCTCTCTCCCAACTCTCTCTCCCCGCAGTTTCTCTCTCTCCCCCAGTCTCCCTCTCTCCCCGTCTCCCTATCTCCCCTATTCTCCCTCTCTCCCCCAGTCTCCCTCTCTCCCCCAGTCTCCCTCTCTCCCCCAGTCTCCCTCTCTCCCCCAGTCTCCCTTTCTCCCCCAGTCTCCCTCTCTCCCCGTCTCCCTCTCTCCCCGTCTCCCTGTCTCCCCGTCTCCCTCTCTCCCCGTCTCCCTCTCTCCCCCCAGTCTCCTTCTCTCCCCCCAGTCTCCTCCTCTCCCCGTCTCCCTCTCTACCCCCTGTCTCCCTCTCTCCCTCCAGTCTCCCTCTCTCCCCCCCCAGTCTCTCTCTCCCCCCAGTCTCTCTCTCCCCCCTGTCTCTCTCTCTCCCCAGTCTCTCTCTCCCCAGTCTCTCTCTCCCCCAGTCTCTCTCTCCCCCCAGTCTCTATCTCCCCCCAGTCTCTCTCTCCCCCCAGTCTCCCTCTCCCCCCAGTCTATCTCCCCCCAGTCTCTCTCTCTCCCCAGTCTCTCTCTCCCCCAGTCTCTCTCTCCCCAGTCTCTCTCTCCCCAGTCTCTCTCTCCCAGTTTCTCTCTCTCCCAGTCTCTCTCTCTCCCAGTCTCTCTCTCTCCCAGTCTCTCTCTCCCCCCAGTCTCTCTCTCCTCAAGTCTTTCTCATTCTTCCCCCAGTCTCTCTCTCCCCCAGTCTCCCTCTCTTCCCCAGTCTTCCTCTCTCCCCCAGTCTCCCTCTCTCCCCAGTCTCCCTCTCTCCCCCAGTCTCCCTCTCTCCCCCAGTCTCCCTCTCTCCCCCAGTCTCCCCCTCTCCCCCAGTCTCCCTCTCTCCCCGTCCCCCTCTCTCCCCGTCCCCCTCTCTCCCCGTCTCCCTCTCTCCCCCCAGTCTCTCTCTCCCCCTGTCTCCTTCTCTCCCCCAGTCTCCTTCTCTCCCCCCAGTCTCCTCCTCTCCCCGTTTCCCTCTCTACCCCCAGTCTCCCTCTCTCCCCCCCAGACTCTTTCTCCCCCCGTCTCTCTCTCCCCCCGTCTCTCTCTCCCCCCGTCTCTCTCTCCCCCCGTCTCTCTCTCCCCCCGTCTCTATCTCCCCCAGTCTCTCTCTCCCCCCAGTCTCTCTCTCCCCCCAGTCTCTCTCTCTTCCCCAGTCTCTCTCTCCCCAGTCTCTCTCTCTCTCCCCAGTCTCTCTCTCCCCAGTCTCTCTCTCCCCAGTCTCTCTCTCCCCAGTCTCTATCTCCCCAGTCTCTCTCTCCTCAGTCTCGCTCTCCCCAGTCACTCTCTCCCCATTTTCTCTCACTCCAGTCTCTCTCTCTCTCCCTTCTCTCTCTCTCTCCCCGTCTCTCTCTCTCCCCACTCTCTCTCTCCCCCAGTCTCTCTCTCCCCCAGTCTCTCTCTCACCCCCAGTCTCTCTCTCTCCCCCAGTCTCTCTCTCTCCCCAGTCTCTCTCTCTCCCCAGTCTCTCTCTCCCCCAATCTCTCTCTTCCCAGTCTTTCTCTCGCCTATTCTCTATCTCTTTCCCAGTTTCTTTCTCTCTCCCAGTCTCACTCTCTACCAATCTCTCTCTCTCCCAACTCTCTCTCCCCGCAGTTTCTCTCTCTCCCCCAGTCTCCCTCTCTCCCCCTGTCTCCCTCTCTCCCCCAGTCTCCCTCTCTCCCCCAGTCTCCCTCTCTCCCCCAGTCTCCCTCTCTCCCCCAGTCTCCCTCTCTCCCCCAGTCTCCCTTTCTCCCCCAGTCTCCCTCTCTCCCCGTCTCCCACTCTCCCCGTCTCCCTGTCTCCCCGTCTCCCTCTCTCCCCGACTCCCTCTCTCCCCCCAGTCTCCTTCTCTCCCCCCAGTCTCCTTCTCTCCCCCCAGTCTCCCTCTCTCTCCCCAGTCTCTCTCTCCCCAGTCTCTCTCTCCCCCAGTCTCTCTCTCTCCCCAGTCTCTATCTCCCCCCAGTCTCTCTCTCCCCCCAGTCTCTCTCCCCCCAGTCTCTCTCTCCCCAGTCTCTCTCTCCCCCAGTCTCTCTCTCCCCAGTCTCTCTCTCCCAGTTTCTCTCTCTCCAAGTCTCTCTCTCTCCCAGTCTCTCTCTCTCCCAGTCTCTCTCTCCCCCCAGTCTCTCTCTCCTCAAGTCTTTCTCATTCTTCCCCCAGTCTCTCTCTCCCCCAGTCTCTCTCTTCCCAGTCTTTCTCTCGCCTAGTCTCTATCTCTTTCCCAGTTTCTTTCTCTCTCCCATTCTCACTCTCTACCAATCTCTCTCTCTCCCAACTCTCTCTCCCCGCAGTTTCTCTCTCTCCCCCAGTCTCCCTCTCTCCCCCAGTCTCCCTCTCTTCCCCAGTCTCTCTCTCTCCCCCAGTCTCTCTCTTCCCAGTCTTTCTCTCGTCTAGTCTCTATCTCTTTCCCAGTTTCTTTCACTCTCCCAGTCTCACTCTCTACCAATCTCTCTCTCTCCCAACTCTCTCTCCCCGCAGTTTCTCTCTCTCCCCCAGTCTCCCTCTCTCCCCCAGTCTCCCTCTCTTCCCCAGTCTTCCTCTCTCCCCCAGTCTCCCTCTCTCCCCCAGTCTCCCTCTCCCCCCAGTCTCCCTCTCTCCCCCAGTCTCCCCCTCTCCCCCAGTCTCCCTCTCTCCCCGTCCCCCTCTCTCCCCGTCCCCCTCTCTCCCCGTCTCCCTCTCTCCCCCCAGTCTCTCTCTCCCCCTGTCTCCTTCTCTCCCCCAGTCTCCTTCTTTCCCCCCAGTCTCCTCCTCTCCCCGTTTCCCTCTCTACCCCCAGTCTCCCTCTCTCCCTCCAGTCTCCCTCTCTCCCCCCCCAGACTCTCTCTCCCCCCGTCTCTCTCTCCCCCCGTCTCTCTCTCCCCCCGTCTCTCTCTCCCCCCCGTCTCTATCTCCCCCAGTCTCTCTCTCCCCCCAGTCTCTCTCTCCCCCCAGTCTCTCTCTCCCCACAGTCTCTCTCTCTTCCCAAGTCTCTCTCTCCCCAGTCTCTCTCTCCCCAGTCTCTCTCTCCCCAGTCTCTCTCTCCCCAGTCTCTCTCTCCCCAGTCTCTCTCTCCCCAGTCTCTCTCTCCCCAGTCTCTCTCTCCCCAGTCTCTCTCTCCTCAGTCTCGCTCTCCCCAGTCACTCTCTCCCCATGTTCTCTCACTCCAGTCTCTCTCTCTCCCTTCTCTCTCTCTCCCCCCGTCTCTCTCTCTCCCCACTCTCTCTCTCCCCCAGTCTCTCTCTCTCCCCCAGTCTCTCTCTCTCCCCCAGTCTTTCTCTCTCCCCCAGTCTCCCTCTCTCCCCCAGTCTCCCTCTCTCCCCCAGTCTCCCTTTCTCCCCCAGTCTCCCTCTCTCCCCGTCTCCCTCTCTCCCCGTCTCCCTCTCTCCCCGTCTCCCTGTCTCCCCGTCTCCCTCTCTCCCCGTCTCCCTCTCTCCCCCAGTCTCCTTCTCTCCCCCCAGTCTCCTCCTCTCCCCGTCTCCCTCTCTACCTCCAGTCTCCCTCTCTCCCTCCAGTCTCCCTCTCTCCCCCCCCAGTCTCTCTCTCCCCCCAGTCTCTCTCTCTCCCCAGTCTCTCTCTCTCCCCAGTCTCTCTCTCCCCAGTCTCTCTCTCCCCAGTCTCTCTCTCCCCCAGTCTCTCTCTACCCCCAGTCTCTCTCTACCCCCAGTCTCTCTCTCCCACCAGTCTCTCTCTCTCCCCAGTCTCTCTCTCCCCAGCCTCTCTCTCCCCAGTCTCTCTCTCCCCAGTCTCTCTCCCCCCAGTCTCTCTCTCTCCCCAGTCTCTGTCTCCCCAGTCTCTCTCTCTCCCCAGTCTCTCTCTCTCCACAGTCTCTCTCTCTCCCGTCTCTCTCTCTCCCCAGTCTCTCTGTCTCCCCAGTCACTCTCTCTCTCCCCAGTCTCTCTCTCTCCCCAATCACTCTCCCCCCAGTCTCTCTCTCCCCAGTCTCTCTCTCTCCCCAGTCTCTCTCTCTCCCCAGTCTCTCTCTCTCCCCAGTCTCTCTCTCTCCCCAGTCTCTCTCTCTCCCCAGTCTCTCTCTCTCCCCAGTCTCTCTCTCTCCCCAGTCTCTCTCTCTCCCCAGTCTCTCTCTCTCCCCAGTCTCTCTCTCTCCCAGTCTCTCTCTCCCAGTCTCTCTCTCCGTCTCTCTCTCCCCCACTCTCTCTCTCCCAGTCTCTCTCTCTCCCAGTCTGTCTCTCCCAGTCTCTCTCTCTCCCAGTCTCTCTCTCTCCCCCAGTCTCTCTCTCTCCCCAGTCTATCTCTCTCCCCAGTCTCTCTCTCTCCCAGTCTCTCTCTCCCAGTCTCTCTCTCCGTCTCTCTCTCCCCCACTCTCTCTCTCCCAGTCTCTCTCTCTCCCAGTCTCTCTCTCTCCCAGTCTCTCTCTCTCCCAGTCTCTCTCTCTCCCAGTCTCTCTCTCCCCCCCCAGTCTCTCTCTCCCCCAAGTCTCTATCTCCCCCCACTCTCAATCTCCCCCCAGTCTCTCTCTCCCCCCAGTCTCTCTCTCCCCAGTCTCTATCTCCCCCAGTCTCTCTCTCCCCCCAGTCTCTCTCTCCCCCCAGTCTCTCTCTCCCCCCAGTCTCTCTCTCTTCCCCAGTCTCTCTCTCCCCAGTCTCTCTCTCTCTCCCCAGTCTCTCTCTCCCCAGTCTCTCTCTCCCCAGTCTCTATCTCCCCAGTCTCTCTCTCCTCAGTCTCGCTCTCCCCAGTCACTCTCTCCCCATTTTCTCTCACTCCAGTCTCTCTCTCTCTCCCTTCTCTCTCTCTCTCCCCGTCTCTCTCTCTCCCCACTCTCTCTCTCCCCCAGTCTCTCTCTCTCCCCCAGTCTCTCTCTCACCCCCAGTCTCTCTCTCTCCCCCAGTCTCTCTCTCTCCCCAGTCTCTCTCTCTCCCCAGTCTCTCTCTCCCCCAATCTCTCTCTTCCCAGTCTTTCTCTCGCCTATTCTCTATCACTTTCCCAGTTTCTTTCTCTCTCCCAGTCTCACTCTCTACCAATCTCTCTCTCTCCCAACTCTCTCTCCCCGCAGTTTCTCTCTCTCCCCCAGTCTCCCTCTCTCCCCGTCTCCCTCTCTCCCCTATTCTCCCTCTCTCCCCCTGTCTCCCTCTCTCCCCCAGTCTCCCTCTCTCCCCCAGTCTCCCTCTCTCCCCCAGTCTCCCTCTCTCCCCCAGTCTCCCTTTCTCCCCCAGTCTCCCTCTCTCCCCGTCTCCCTCTCTCCCCGTCTCCCTGTCTCCCCGTCTCCCTCTCTCCCCGTCTCCCTCTCTCCCCCCAGTCTCCTTCTCTCCCCCCAGTCTCCTCCTCTCCCCGTCTCCCTCTCTACCCCCAGTCTCCCTCTCTCCCTCCAGTCTCCCTCTCTCCCCCCCCAGTCTCTCTCTCCCCCCAGTCTCTCTCTCTCCCCAGTCTCTCTCTCCCCAGTCTCTCTCTCCCCCAGTCTCTCTCTCTCCCCAGTCTCTATCTCCCCCCAGTCTCTCTCTCCCCCCAGTCTCTCTCCCCCCAGTCTCTCTCCCCAGTCTCTCTCTCCCCAGTCTCTCTCTCCCCCAGTCTCTCTCTCCCCAGTCTCTCTCTCCCCAGTCTCTCTCTCCCAGTTTCTCTCTCTCCCAGTTTCTCTCTCTCCCAGTCTCTCTCTCTCCCAGTCTCTCTCTCTCCCAGTCTCTCTCTCCCCCAGTCTCTCTCTCCTCAAGTCTTTCTCATTCTTCCCCCAGTCTCTCTCTCCCCCAGTCTCTCTCTTCCCAGTCTTTCTCTCGCCTAGTCTCTATCTCTTTCCCAGTTTCTTTCTCTCTCCCATTCTCACTCTCTACCAATCTCTCTCTCTCCCAACTCTCTCTCCCCGCAGTTTCTCTCTCTCCCCCAGTCTCCCTCTCTCCCCCAGTCTCCCTCTCTTCCCCAGTCTCTCTCTCTCCCCCAGTCTCTCTCTTCCCAGTCTTTCTCTCGTCTAGTCTCTATCTCTTTCCGAGTTTCTTTCTCTCTCCCAGTCTCACTCTCTACCAATCTCTCTCTCTCCCAACTCTCTCTCCCCGCAGTTTCTCTCTCTCCCCCAGTCTCCCTCTCTCCCCCAGTCTCCCTCTCTTCCCCAGTCTTCCTCTCTCCCCCAGTCTCCCTCTCTCCCCCAGTCTCCCTCTCTCCCCCAGTCTCCCTCTCTCCCCCAGTCTCCCTCTCTCCCCCAGTCTCCCCCTCTCCCCCAGTCTCCCTCTCTCCCCGTCCCCCTCTCTCCCCGTCCCCCTCTCTCCCCGTCTCCCTCTCTCCCCCCAGTCTCTCTCTCCCCCTGTCTCCTTCTCTCCCCCAGTCTCCTTCTCTCCCCCCAGTCTCCTCCTCTCCCCGTTTCCCTCTCTACCCCCAGTCTCCCTCTCTCCCTCCAGTCTCCCTCTCTCCCCCCCCAGACTCTCTCTCCCCCCGTCTCTCTCTCCCCCCGTCTCTCTCTCCCCCGTCTCTATCTCCCCCAGTCTCTCTCTCCCCCCAGTCTCTCTCTCCCCCCAGTCTCTCTCTCTTCCCCAGTCTCTCTCTCCCCAGTCTCTCTCTCCCCCATCTCTCTCTCCCCAGTCTCTATCTCCCCAGTCTCTCTCTCCTCAGTCTCGCTCTCCCAGTCACTCTCTCCCCATTTTCTCTCTCCCAGTCTCACTCTCTACCAATCTCTCTCTCTCCCAACTCTCTCTCCCCGCAGTTTCTCTCTCTCCCCCAGTCTCCCTCTCTCCCCGTCTCCCTCTCTCCCCTATTCTCCCTCTCTCCCCCTGTCTCCCTCTCTCCCCCAGTCTCACTCTCTCCCCCAGTCTCTCTCTCTCCCCCAGTCTCTCTCTCTCCCCCAGTCTCCCTCTCTCCCCCAGTCTCCCTCTCTCCCCCAGTCTCCCTTTCTCCCCCAGTCTCCCTTTCTCCCCCAGTCTCCCTCTCTCCCCGTCTCCCTCTCTCCCCGTCTCCCTGTCTCCCCGTCTCCCTCTCTCCCCGTCTCCCTCTCTCCCCCCAGTCTCCTTCTCTCCCCACAGTCTCCTCCTCTCCCCGTCTCCCTCTCTACCCCCAGTCTCCCTCTCTCCCCGTCTCCCTCTCTCCCCGTCTCCCTGTCTCCCCGTCTCCCTCTCTCCCCGTCTCCCTCTCTCCCCCCAGTCTCCTTCTCTCCCCACAGTCTCCTCCTCTCCCCGTCTCTCTCTCTACCCCCAGTCTCTCTCTCCCCCCAGTCTCTCTCTCTCCCCAGTCTCTCTCTCCCCAGTCTCTCTCTCCCCCAGTCTCTCTCTACCCCCAGTCTCTCTCTCCCACCAGTCTCTCTCTCTCCCCAGTCTCTCTCTCCCCAGCCTCTCTCTCCCCAGTCTCTCTCCCCCCAGTCTCTCTCTCTCCCCAGTCTCTGTCTCCCCAGTCTCTCTCTCTCCCCAGTCTCTCTCTCTCCCCAGTCTCTCTCTCTCCCCAGTCTCTCTCTCTCCCCAGTCTCTCTCTCTCCACAGTCTCTCTCTCTCCCGTCTCTCTCTCTCCCCAGTCTCTCTGTCTCCCCAGTCACTCTCTCTCTCCCCAGTCTCTCTCTCTCCCCAATCACTCTCCCCCCAGTCTCCCCCTCTCCCCCAGTCTCTCTCTCTCCCCGTCCCCATCTCTACCCCCAGTCTCCCTCTCTCCCTCCAGTCTCCCTCTCTCCCCCCCCAGACTCTCTCTCCCCCGTCTCTCTCTCCCCCCGTCTCTCTCTCCCCCCGTCTCTCTCTCCCCCCGTCTCTATCTCCCCCAGTCTCTCTCTCCCCCCAGTCTCTCTCTCCCCCCAGTCTCTCTCTCTTCCCCAGTCTCTCTCTCCCCAGTCTCTCTCTCCCCCGTCTCTCTCTCCCCAGTCTCTATCTCCCCAGTCTCTCTCTCCTCAGTCTCGCTCTCCCCAGTCACTCTCTCCCCATTTTCTCTCACTCCAGTCTCTCTCTCTCCCTTCTCTCTCTCTCTCCCCGTCTCTCTCTCTCCCCACTCTCTCTCTCCCCCATTCTCTCTCTCCCCCAGTCTCTCTCTCACCCCCAGTCTCTCTCTCTCCCCCTGTCTCTCTCTCTCCCCAGTCTCTCTCTCTCCCCAGTCTCTCTCTCCCCCCAGTCTCTCTCTCCCCCCAGTCTCTCTCTCCCCCCAGTCTCTCTCTCCCCCCAGTCTCTCTCTCCCCACAGTCTCTCTCTCTTCCCAAGTCTCTCTCTCCCCAGTCTCTCTCTCCCCAGTCTCTCTCTCCCCAGTCTCTCTCTCCCCAGTCTCTCTCTCCCCAGTCTCTCTCTCCCCAGTCTCTATCTCCCCAGTCTCTCTCTCCTCAGTCTCGCTCTCCCCAGTCACTCTCTCCCCATGTTCTCTCACTCCAGTCTCTCTCTCTCCCAGTCTCTCTCTCTCCCCCAGTCTCTCTCTCTCTCCCCCAGTCTTTCTCTCTCCCCCAGTCTCCCTCTCTCCCCCAGTCTCCCTCTCTCCCCCAGTCTCCCTTTCTCCCCCAGTCTCCCTCTCTCCCCGTCTCCCTCTCTCCCCGTCTCCCTCTCTCCCCGTCTCCCTGTCTCCCCGTCTCCCTCTCTCCCCGTCTCCCTCTCTCCCCCAGTCTCCTTCTCTCCCCCCAGTCTCCTCCTCTCCCCGTCTCCCTCTCTACCTCCAGTCTCCCTCTCTCCCTCCAGTCTCCCTCTCTCCCCCCCCAGTCTCTCTCTCCCCCCAGTCTCTCTCTCTCCCCAGTCTCTCTCTCCCCAGTCTCTCTCTCCCCCAGTCTCTCTCTACCCCCAGTCTCTCTCTCCCACCAGTCTCTCTCTCTCCCCAGTCTCTCTCTCCCCAGCCTCTCTCTCCCCAGTCTCTCTCTCCCCAGTCTCTCTCCCCCCAGTCTCTCTCTCTCCCCAGTCTCTGTCTCCCCAGTCTCTCTCTCTCCCCAGTCTCTCTCTCTCCACAGTCTCTCTCTCTCCCGTCTCTCTCTCTCCCCAGTCTCTCTGTCTCCCCAGTCACTCTCTCTCTCCCCAGTCTCTCTCTCTCCCCAATCACTCTCTCTCCCAGTCTCTCTCTCTCCCCCAGTCTCTCTCTCTCCCCCAGTCTTTCTCTCTCCCCCAGTCTCCCTCTCTCCCCCAGTCTCCCTCTCTCCCCCAGTCTCCCTTTCTCCCCCAGTCTCCCTCTCTCCCCGTCTCCCTCTCTCCCCGTCTCCCTCTCTCCCCGTCTCCCTGTCTCCCCGTCTCCCTCTCTCCCCGTCTCCCTCTCTCCCCCAGTCTCCTTCTCTCCCCCCAGTCTCCTCCTCTCCCCGTCTCCCTCTCTACCTCCAGTCTCCCTCTCTCCCTCCAGTCTCCCTCTCTCCCCCCCCAGTCTCTCTCTCCCCCCAGTCTCTCTCTCTCCCCAGTCTCTCTCTCCCCAGTCTCTCTCTCCCCCAGTCTCTCTCTACCCCCAGTCTCTCTCTCCCACCAGTCTCTCTCTCTCCCCAGTCTCTCTCTCCCCAGCCTCTCTCTCCCCAGTCTCTCTCTCCCCAGTCTCTCTCCCCCCAGTCTCTCTCTCTCCCCAGTCTCTGTCTCCCCAGTCTCTCTCTCTCCCCAGTCTCTCTCTCTCCCCAGTCTCTCTCTCTCCACAGTCTCTCTCTCTCCCGTCTCTCTCTCTCCCCAGTCTCTCTGTCTCCCCAGTCACTCTCTCTCTCCCCAGTCTCTCTCTCTCCCCAATCACTCTCCCCCCAGTCTCTCTCTCCCCAGTCTCTCTCTCTCCCCAGTCTCTCTCTCTCCCCAGTCTCTCTCTCTCCCCAGTCTCTCTCTCTCCCCAGTCTCTCTCTCTCCCCAGTCTCTCTCTCTCCCCAGTCTCTCTCTCTCCCCAGTCTCTCTCTCTCCCCAGTCTCTCTCTCTCCCAGTCTCTCTCTCCCAGTCTCTCTCTCCGTCTCTCTCTCCCCCACTCTCTCTCTCCCAGTCTCTCTCTCTCCCAGTCTCTCTCTCCCAGTCTCTCTCTCTCCCAGTCTCTCTCTCTCCCCCAGTCTCTCTCTCTCCCCAGTCTCTCTCTCTCCCCAGTCTCTCTCTCCCCCAATCTCTCTCTTCCCAGTCTTTCTCTAGCCTAGTCTCTATCTCTTTCCTAGTTTCTTTCTCTCTCCCAGTCTCACTCTCTACCAATCTCTCTCTCTCCCAACTCTCTCTCCCCGCAGTTTCTCTCTCTCCCCCTGTCTCCCTCTCTCCCCGTCTCCCTCTCTCCCCTATTCTCCCTCTCTCCCCCTGTCTCCCTCTCTCCCCCAGTCTCCCTCTCTCCCCCAGTCTCCCTCTCTCCCCCAGTCTCTCTCTCTCCCCCAGTCTCCCTCTCTCCCCCAGTCTCCCTCTCTCCCCCAGTCTCCCTTTCTCCCCCAGTCTCCCTCTCTCCCCGTCTCCCTCTCTCCCCGTCTCCCTGTCTCCCCGTCTCCCTCTCTCCCCGTCTCCCTCTCTCCCCCCAGTCTCCTTCTCTCCCCCCAGTCTCCTCCTCTCCCCGTCTCCCTCTCTACCCCCAGTCTCCCTCTCTCCCTCCAGTCTCCCTCTCTCCCCCCCCAGTCTCTCTCTCCCCCCAGTCTCTCTCTTTCCCCAGTCTCTCTCTCCCCAGTCTCTCTCTCCCCAGTCTCTCTCTACCCCCAGTCTCTCTCTCCCACCAGTCTCTCTGTCTCCCCAGTCTCTCTCTCCCCAGCCTCTCTCTCCCCAGTCTCTCTCTCCCCAGTCTCTCTCCCCCCAGTCTCTCTCTCTCCCCAGTCTCTGTCTCCCCAGTCTCTCTCTCTCCCCAGTCTCTCTCTCTCCCCAGTCTCTCTCTCTCCAGTCTCTCTCTCTCCCGTCTCTCTCTCTCCCCAGTCTCTCTGTCTCCCCAGTCACTCTCTCTCTCCCCAGTCTCTCTCTCTCCCCAATCACTCTCCCCCCAGTCTCTCTCTCCCCAGTCTCTCTCTCTCCCCAGTCTCTCTCTCTCCCCAGTCTCTCTCTCTCCCCAGTCTCTCTCTCTCCCCAGTCTCTCTCTCTCCCCAGTCTCTCTCTCTCCCCAGTCTCTCTCTCTCCCCAGTCTCTCTCTCTCCCCAGTCTCTCTCTCTCCCCAGTCTCTCTCTCTCCCAGTCTCTCTCTCCCAGTCTCTCTCTCCGTCTCTCTCTTCCCCACTCTCTCTCTCCCAGTCTCTCTCTCTCCCAGTCTCTCTCTCCCCCCAGTCTCTCTCTCCCCAGTCTCTATCTCCCCCAGTCTCTCTCTCCCCCCAGTCTCTCTCTCCCCCCAGTCTCTCTCTCTTCCCCAGTCTCTCTCTCCCCAGTCTCTCTCTCTCTCCCCAGTCTCTCTCTCCCCAGTCTCTCTCTCCCCAGTCTCTATCTCCCCAGTCTCTCTCTCCTCAGTCTCGCTCTCCCCAGTCACTCTCTCCCCATTTTCTCTCACTCCAGTCTCTCTCTCTCTCCCTTCTCTCTCTCTCTCCCCGTCTCTCTCTCTCCCCACTCTCTCTCTCCCCCAGTCTCTCTCTCTCCCCCAGTCTCTCTCTCACCCCCAGTCTCTCTCTCTCCCCCAGTCTCTCTCTCTCCCCAGTCTCTCTCTCTCCCCAGTCTCTCTCTCCCCCAATCTCTCTCTTCCCAGTCTTTCTCTCGCCTATTCTCTATCTCTTTCCCAGTTTCTTTCTCTCTCCCAGTCTCACTCTCTACCAATCTCTCTCTCTCCCAACTCTCTCTCCCCGCAGTTTCTCTCTCTCCCCCAGTCTCCCTCTCTCCCCGTCTCCCTCTCTCCCCTATTCTCCCTCTCTCCCCCTGTCTCCCTCTCTCCCCCAGTCTCCCTCTCTCCCCCAGTCTCCCTCTCTCCCCCAGTCTCACTCTCTCCCCCAGTCTCCCTTTCTCCCCCAGTCTCCCTCTCTCCCCGTCTCCCTCTCTCCCCGTCTCCCTGTCTCCCCGTCTCCCTCTCTCCCCGTCTCCCTCTCTCCCCCCAGTCTCCTTCTCTCCCCCCAGTCTCCTCCTCTCCCCGTCTCCCTCTCTACCCCCAGTCTCCCTCTCTCCCTCCAGTCTCCCTCTCTCCCCCCCCAGTCTCTCTCTCCCCCCAGTCTCTCTCTCTCCCCAGTCTCTCTCTCCCCAGTCTCTCTCTCCCCCAGTCTCTCTCTCTCCCCAGTCTCTATCTCCCCCAGTCTCTCTCTCCCCCCAGTCTCTCTCCCCCCAGTCTCTCTCCCCAGTCTCTCTCTCCCCAGTCTCTCTCTCCCCCAGTCTCTCTCTCCCCAGTCTCTCTCTCCCAGTTTCTCTCTCTCCCAGTTTCTCTCTCTCCCAGTCTCTCTCTCTCCCAGTCTCTCTCTCTCCCAGTCTCTCTCTCCCCCAGTCTCTCTCTCCTCAAGTCTTTCTCATTCTTCCCCCAGTCTCTCTCTCCCCCAGTCTCTCTCTTCCCAGTCTTTCTCTCGCCTAGTCTCTATCTCTTTCCCAGTTTCTTTCTCTCTCCCATTCTCACTCTCTACCAATCTCTCTCTCTCCCAACTCTCTCTCCCCGCAGTTTCTCTCTCTCCCCCAGTCTCCCTCTCTCCCCCAGTCTCCCTCTCTTCCCCAGTCTCTCTCTCTCCCCCAGTCTCTCTCTTCCCAGTCTTTCTCTCGTCTAGTCTCTATCTCTTTCCGAGTTTCTTTCTCTCTCCCAGTCTCACTCTCTACCAATCTCTCTCTCTCCCAACTCTCTCTCCCCGCAGTTTCTCTCTCTCCCCCAGTCTCCCTCTCTCCCCCAGTCTCCCTCTCTTCCCCAGTCTTCCTCTCTCCCCCAGTCTCCCTCTCTCCCCCAGTCTCCCTCTCTCCCCCAGTCTCCCTCTCTCCCCCAGTCTCCCTCTCTTCCCCAGTCTTCCTCTCTCCCCCAGTCTCCCTCTCTCCCCCAGTCTCCCTCTCTCCCCCAGTCTCCCTCTCTCCCCCAGTCTCCCCCTCTCCCCCAGTCTCCCTCTCTCCCCGTCCCCCTCTCTCCCCGTCCCCCTCTCTCCCCGTCTCCCTCTCTCCCCCCAGTCTCTCTCTCCCCCTGTCTCCTTCTCTCCCCCAGTCTCCTTCTCTCCCCCCAGTCTCCTCCTCTCCCCGTTTCCCTCTCTACCCCCAGTCTCCCTCTCTCCCCCCCAGACTCTTTCTCCCCCCGTCTCTCTCTCCCCCCGTCTCTCTCTCCCCCCGTCTCTCTCTCCCCCCGTCTCTATCTCCCCCAGTCTCTCTCTCCCCCCAGTCTCTCTCTCCCCCCAGTCTCTCTCTCTTCCCCAGTCTCTCTCTCCCCAGTCTCTCTCTCTCTCCCCAGTCTCTCTCTCCCCAGTCTCTCTCTCCCCAGTCTCTCTCTCCCCAGTCTCTCTCTCCCCAGTCTCTATCTCCCCAGTCTCTCTCTCCTCAGTCTCGCTCTCCCCAGTCACTCTCTCCCCATTTTCTCTCACTCCAGTCTCTCTCTCTCTCCCTTCTCTCTCTCTCTCCCCGTCTCTCTCTCTCCCCACTCTCTCTCTCCCCCAGTCTCTCTCTCCCCCAGTCTCTCTCTCACCCCCAGTCTCTCTCTCTCCCCCAGTCTCTCTCTCTCCCCAGTCTCTCTCTCTCCCCAGTCTCTCTCTCCCCCAATCTCTCTCTTCCCAGTCTTTCTCTCGCCTATTCTCTATCTCTTTCCCAGTTTCTTTCTCTCTCCCAGTCTAACTCTCTACCAATCTCTCTCTCTCCCAACTCTCTCTCCCCGCAGTTTCTCTCTCTCCCCCAGTCTCCCTCTCTCCCCCTGTCTCCCTCTCTCCCCCAGTCTCCCTCTCTCCCCCAGTCTCCCTCTCTCCCCCAGTCTCCCTCTCTCCCCCAGTCTCCCTCTCTCCCCCAGTCTCCCTTTCTCCCCCAGTCTCCCTCTCTCCCCGTCTCCCACTCTCCCCGTCTCCCTGTCTCCCCGTCTCCCTCTCTCCCCGACTCCCTCTCTCCCCCCAGTCTCCTTCTCTCCCCCCAGTCTCCTCCTCTCCCCGTCTCCCTCTCTCTCCCCAGTCTCTCTCTCCCCAGTCTCTCTCTCCCCCAGTCTCTCTCTCTCCCCAGTCTCTATCTCCCCCCAGTCTCTCTCTCCCCCCAGTCTCTCTCCCCCCAGTCTCTCTCCCCCCAGTCTCTCTCTCCCCAGTCTCTCTCTCCCCCAGTCTCTCTCTCCCCAGTCTCTCTCTCCCAGTTTCTCTCTCTCCAAGTCTCTCTCTCTCCCAGTCTCTCTCTCTCCCAGTCTCTCTCTCCCCCCAGTCTCTCTCTCCTCAAGTCTTTCTCATTCTTCCCCCAGTCTCTCTCTCCCCCAGTCTCTCTCTTCCCAGTCTTTCTCTCGCCTAGTCTCTATCTCTTTCCCAGTTTCTTTCTCTCTCCCATTCTCACTCTCTACCAATCTCTCTCTCTCCCAACTCTCTCTCCCCGCAGTTTCTCTCTCTCCCCCAGTCTCCCTCTCTCCCCCAGTCTCCCTCTCTTCCCCAGTCTCTCTCTCTCCCCCAGTCTCTCTCTTCCCAGTCTTTCTCTCGTCTAGTCTCTATCTCTTTCCCAGTTTCTTTCTCTCTCCCAGTCTCACTCTCTACCAATCTCTCTCTCTCCCAACTCTCTCTCCCCGCAGTTTCTCTCTCTCCCCCAGTCTCCCTCTCTCCCCCAGTCTCCCTCTCTTCCCCAGTCTTCCTCTCTCCCCCAGTCTCCCTCTCTCCCCCAGTCTCCCTCTCCCCCCAGTCTCCCTCTCTCCCCCAGTCTCCCCCTCTCCCCCAGTCTCCCTCTCTCCCCGTCCCCCTCTCTCCCCGTCCCCCTCTCTCCCCGTCTCCCTCTCTCCCCCCAGTCTCTCTCTCCCCCTGTCTCCTTCTCTCCCCCAGTCTCCTTCTTTCCCCCCAGTCTCCTCCTCTCCCCGTTTCCCTCTCTACCCCCAGTCTCCCTCTCTCCCTCCAGTCTCCCTCTCTCCCCCCCCAGACTCTCTCTCCCCCCGTCTCTCTCTCCCCCCGTCTCTCTCTCCCCCCGTCTCTCTCTCCCCCCCGTCTCTATCTCCCCCAGTCTCTCTCTCCCCCCAGTCTCTCTCTCCCCCCAGTCTCTCTCTCCCCACAGTCTCTCTCTCTTCCCAAGTCTCTCTCTCCCCAGTCTCTCTCTCCCCAGTCTCTCTCTCCCCAGTCTCTCTCTCCCCAGTCTCTATCTCCCCAGTCTCTCTCTCCTCAGTCTCGCTCTCCCCAGTCACTCTCTCCCCATGTTCTCTCACTCCAGTCTCTCTCTCTCCCTTCTCTCTCTCTCCCCCCGTCTCTCTCTCTCCCCACTCTCTCTCTCCCCCAGTCTCTCTCTCTCCCCCAGTCTCTCTCTCTCCCCCAGTCTTTCTCTCTCCCCCAGTCTCCCTCTCTCCCCCAGTCTCCCTCTCTCCCCCAGTCTCCCTTTCTCCCCCAGTCTCCCTCTCTCCCCGTCTCCCTCTCTCCCCGTCTCCCTCTCTCCCCGTCTCCCTGTCTCCCCGTCTCCCTCTCTCCCCGTCTCCCTCTCTCCCCCAGTCTCCTTCTCTCCCCCCAGTCTCCTCCTCTCCCCGTCTCCCTCTCTACCTCCAGTCTCCCTCTCTCCCTCCAGTCTCCCTCTCTCCCCCCCCAGTCTCTCTCTCCCCCCAGTCTCTCTCTCTCCCCAGTCTCTCTCTCCCCAGTCTCTCTCTCCCCAGTCTCTCTCTCCCCCAGTCTCTCTCTACCCCCAGTCTCTCTCTCCCACCAGTCTCTCTCTCTCCCCAGTCTCTCTCTCCCCAGTCTCTCTCTCCCCAGTCTCTCTCTCCCCAGTCTCTCTCCCCCCAGTCTCTCTCTCTCCCCAGTCTCTGTCTCCCCAGTCTCTCTCTCTCCCCAGTCTCTCTCTCTCCACAGTCTCTCTCTCTCCCGTCTCTCTCTCTCCCCAGTCTCTCTGTCTCCCCAGTCACTCTCTCTCTCCCCAGTCTCTCTCTCTCCCCAATCACTCTCCCCCCAGTCTCTCTCTCCCCAGTCTCTCTCTCTCCCCAGTCTCTCTCTCTCCCCAGTCTCTCTCTCTCCCCAGTCTCTCTCTCTCCCCAGTCTCTCTCTCTCCCCAGTCTCTCTCTCTCCCCAGTCTCTCTCTCTCCCCAGTCTCTCTCTCTCCCCAGTCTCTCTCTCTCCCCAGTCTCTCTCTCTCCCAGTCTCTCTCTCCCAGTCTCTCTCTCTGTCTCTCTCTCCCCCACTCTCTCTCTCCCAGTCTCTCTCTCTCCCAGTCTCTCTCTCCCAGTCTCTCTCTCTCCCAGTCTCTCTCTCTCCCCCAGTCTCTCTCTCTCCCCAGTCTCTCTCTCTCCCCAGTCTCTCTCTCCCCCAATCTCTCTCTTCCCAGTCTTTCTCTATCCTAGTCTCTATCTCTTTCCTAGTTTCTTTCTCTCTCCCAGTCTCACTCTCTACCAATCTCTCTCTCTCCCAACTCTCTCTCCCCGCAGTTTCTCTCTCTCCCCCTGTCTCCCTCTCTCCCCGTCTCCCTCTCTCCCCTATTCTCCCTCTCTCCCCCTGTCTCCCTCTCTCCCCCAGTCTCCCTCTCTCCCCCAGTCTCCCTCTCTCCCCCAGTCTCTCTCTCTCCCCCAGTCTCCCTCTCTCCCCCAGTCTCCCTCTCTCCCCCAGTCTCCCTTTCTCCCCAGTCTCCCTCTCTCCCCGTCTCCCTCTCTCCCCGTCTCCCTGTCTCCCCGTCTCCCTCTCTCCCCGTCTCCCTCTCTCCCCCCAGTCTCCTTCTCTCCCCCCAGTCTCCTCCTCTCCCCGTCTCCCTCTCTACCCCCAGTCTCCCTCTCTCCCTCCAGTCTCCCTCTCTCCCCCCCCAGTCTCTCTCTCCCCCCAGTCTCTCTCTCTCCCCAGTCTCTCTCTCCCCAGTCTCTCTCTCCCCAGTCTCTCTCTCCCCAGTCTCTCTCTACCCCCAGTCTCTCTCTCCCACCAGTCTCTCTGTCTCCCCAGTCTCTCTCTCCCCAGCCTCTCTCTCCCCAGTCTCTCTCTCCCCAGTCTCTCTCCCCCCAGTCTCTCTCTCTCCCCAGTCTCTGTCTCCCCAGTCTCTCTCTCTCCCCAGTCTCTCTCTCTCCCCAGTCTCTCTCTCTCCAGTCTCTCTCTCTCCCGTCTCTCTCTCTCCCCAGTCTCTCTGTCTCCCCAGTCACTCTCTCTCTCCCCAGTCTCTCTCTCTCCCCAATCACTCTCCCCCCAGTCTCTCTCTCCCCAGTCTCTCTCTCTCCCCAGTCTCTCTCTCTCCCCAGTCTCTCTCTCTCCCCAGTCTCTCTCTCTCCCCAGTCTCTCTCTCTCCCCAGTCTCTCTCTCTCTCCCCAGTCTCTCTCTCTCCCCAGTCTCTCTCTCTCCCAGTCTCTCTCTCCCAGTCTCTCTCTCCGTCTCTCTCTCCCCCACTCTCTCTCTCCCAGTCTCTCTCTCTCCCAGTCTCTCTCTCTCCCAGTCTCTCTCTCTCCCAGTCTCTCTCTCTCCCAGTCTCTCTCTCCCCCCCCAGTCTCTCTCTCCCCCAAGTCTCTATCTCCCCCCACTCTCAATCTCCCCCCAGTCTCTCTCTCCCCCCAGTCTCTCTCTCCCCAGTCTCTATCTCCCCCAGTCTCTCTCTCCCCCCAGTCTCTCTCTCCCCCCAGTCTCTCTCTCTTCCCCAGTCTCTCTCTCCCCAGTCTCTCTCTCTCTCCCCAGTCTCTCTCTCCCCAGTCTCTCTCTCCCCAGTCTCTATCTCCCCAGTCTCTCTCTCCTCAGTCTCGCTCTCCCCAGTCACTCTCTCCCCATTTTCTCTCACTCCAGTCTCTCTCTCTCTCCCTTCTCTCTCTCTCTCCCCGTCTCTCTCTCTCCCCACTCTCTCTCTCCCCCAGTCTCTCTCTCTCCCCCAGTCTCTCTCTCACCCCCAGTCTCTCTCTCTCCCCCAGTCTCTCTCTCTCCCCAGTCTCTCTCTCTCCCCAGTCTCTCTCTCCCCCAATCTCTCTCTTCCCAGTCTTTCTCTCGCCTATTCTCTATCTCTTTCCCAGTTTCTTTCTCTCTCCCAGTCTCACTCTCTACCAATCTCTCTCTCTCCCAACTCTCTCTCCCCGCAGTTTCTCTCTCTCCCCCAGTCTCCCTCTCTCCCCGTCTCCCTCTCTCCCCTATTCTCCCTCTCTCCCCCTGTCTCCCTCTCTCCCCCAGTCTCCCTCTCTCCCCCAGTCTCCCTCTCTCCCCCAGTCTCCCTCTCTCCCCCAGTCTCCCTTTCTCCCCCAGTCTCCCTCTCTCCCCGTCTCCCTCTCTCCCCGTCTCCCTGTCTCCCCGTCTCCCTCTCTCCCCGTCTCCCTCTCTCCCCCCAGTCTCCTTCTCTCCCCCCAGTCTCCTCCTCTCCCCGTCTCCCTCTCTACCCCCAGTCTCCCTCTCTCCCTCCAGTCTCCCTCTCTCCCCCCCCAGTCTCTCTCTCCCCCCAGTCTCTCTCTCTCCCCAGTCTCTCTCTCCCCAGTCTCTCTCTCCCCCAGTCTCTCTCTCTCCCCAGTCTCTATCTCCCCCCAGTCTCTCTCTCCCCCCAGTCTCTCTCCCCCCAGTCTCTCTCCCCAGTCACTCTCTCCCCAGTCTCTCTCTCCCCCAGTCTCTCTCTCCCCAGTCTCTCTCTCCCCAGTCTCTCTCTCCCCAGTCTCTCTCTCCCAGTTTCTCTCTCTCCCAGTCTCTCTCTCTCCCAGTCTCTCTCTCTCCCAGTCTCTCTCTCCCCCAGTCTCTCTCTCCTCAAGTCTTTCTCATTCTTCCCCCAGTCTCTCTCTCCCCCAGTCTCTCTCTTCCCAGTCTTTCTCTCGCCTAGTCTCTATCTCTTTCCCAGTTTCTTTCTCTCTCCCATTCTCACTCTCTACCAATCTCTCTCTCTCCCAACTCTCTCTCCCCGCAGTTTCTCTCTCTCCCCCAGTCTCCCTCTCTCCCCCAGTCTCCCTCTCTTCCCCAGTCTCTCTCTCTCCCCCAGTCTCTCTCTTCCCAGTCTTTCTCTCGTCTAGTCTCTATCTCTTTCCGAGTTTCTTTCTCTCTCCCAGTCTCACTCTCTACCAATCTCTCTCTCTCCCAACTCTCTCTCCCCGCAGTTTCTCTCTCTCCCCCAGTCTCCCTCTCTCCCCCAGTCTCCCTCTCTTCCCCAGTCTTCCTCTCTCCCCCAGTCTCCCTCTCTCCCCCAGTCTCCCTCTCTCCCCCAGTCTCCCTCTCTCCCCCAGTCTCCCCCTCTCCCCCAGTCTCCCTCTCTCCCCGTCCCCCTCTCTCCCCGTCCCCCTCTCTCCCCGTCTCCCTCTCTCCCCCCAGTCTCTCTCTCCCCCTGTCTCCTTCTCTCCCCCAGTCTCCTTCTCTCCCCCCAGTCTCCTCCTCTCCCCGTTTCCCTCTCTACCCCCAGTCTCCCTCTCTCCCTCCAGTCTCCCTCTCTCCCCCCCCAGACTCTCTCTCCCCCCGTCTCTCTCTCCCCCCGTCTCTCTCTCCCCCGTCTCTATCTCCCCCAGTCTCTCTCTCCCCCCAGTCTCTCTCTCCCCCCAGTCTCTCTCTCTTCCCCAGTCTCTCTCTCCCCAGTCTCTCTCTCCCCCATCTCTCTCTCCCCAGTCTCTATCTCCCCAGTCTCTCTCTCCTCAGTCTCGCTCTCCCCAGTCACTCTCTCCCCATTTTCTCTCTCCCAGTCTCACTCTCTACCAATCTCTCTCTCTCCCAACTCTCTCTCCCCGCAGTTTCTCTCTCTCCCCCAGTCTCCCTCTCTCCCCGTCTCCCTCTCTCCCCTATTCTCCCTCTCTCCCCCTGTCTCCCTCTCTCCCCCAGTCTCACTCTCTCCCCCAGTCTCTCTCTCTCCCCCAGTCTCTCTCTCTCCCCCAGTCTCCCTCTCTCCCCCAGTCTCCCTCTCTCCCCCAGTCTCCCTTTCTCCCCCAGTCTCCCTTTCTCCCCCAGTCTCCCTCTCTCCCCGTCTCCCTCTCTCCCCGTCTCCCTGTCTCCCCGTCTCCCTCTCTCCCCGTCTCCCTCTCTCCCCCCAGTCTCCTTCTCTCCCCACAGTCTCCTCCTCTCCCCGTCTCCCTCTCTACCCCCAGTCTCCCTCTCTCCCCGTCTCCCTCTCTCCCCGTCTCCCTGTCTCCCCGTCTCCCTCTCTCCCCGTCTCCCTCTCTCCCCCCAGTCTCCTTCTCTCCCCACAGTCTCCTCCTCTCCCCGTCTCTCTCTCTACCCCCAGTCTCTCTCTCCCCCCAGTCTCTCTCTCTCCCCAGTCTCTCTCTCCCCAGTCTCTCTCTCCCCCAGTCTCTCTCTACCCCCAGTCTCTCTCTCCCACCAGTCTCTCTCTCTCCCCAGTCTCTCTCTCCCCAGCCTCTCTCTCCCCAGTCTCTCTCCCCCCAGTCTCTCTCTCTCCCCAGTCTCTGTCTCCCCAGTCTCTCTCTCTCCCCAGTCTCTCTCTCTCCCCAGTCTCTCTCTCTCCCCAGTCTCTCTCTCTCCCCAGTCTCTCTCTCTCCACAGTCTCTCTCTCTCCCGTCTCTCTCTCTCCCCAGTCTCTCTGTCTCCCCAGTCACTCTCTCTCTCCCCAGTCTCTCTCTCTCCCCAATCACTCTCCCCCCAGTCTCCCCCTCTCCCCCAGTCTCTCTCTCTCCCCGTCCCCCTCTCTACCCCCAGTCTCCCTCTCTCCCTCCAGTCTCCCTCTCTCCCCCCCCAGACTCTCTCTCCCCCCGTCTCTCTCTCCCCCCGTCTCTCTCTCCCCCCGTCTCTCTCTCCCCCCGTCTCTATCTCCCCAGTCTCTCTCTCCCCCCAGTCTCTCTCTCCCCCCAGTCTCTCTCTCTTCCCCAGTCTCTCTCTCCCCAGTCTCTCTCTCCCCCGTCTCTCTCTCCCCAGTCTCTATCTCCCCAGTCTCTCTCTCCTCAGTCTCGCTCTCCCCAGTCACTCTCTCCCCATTTTCTCTCACTCCAGTCTCTCTCTCTCCCTTCTCTCTCTCTCTCCCCGTCTCTCTCTCTCCCCACTCTCTCTCTCCCCCATTCTCTCTCTCCCCCAGTCTCTCTCTCACCCCCAGTCTCTCTCTCTCCCCCTGTCTCTCTCTCTCCCCAGTCTCTCTCTCTCCCCAGTCTCTCTCTCCCCCCAGTCTCTCTCTCCCCCCAGTCTCTCTCTCCCCCCAGTCTCTCTCTCCCCACAGTCTCTCTCTCTTCCCAAGTCTCTCTCTCCCCAGTCTCTCTCTCCCCAGTCTCTCTCTCCCCAGTCTCTCTCTCCCCAGTCTCTCTCTCCCCAGTCTCTATCTCCCCAGTCTCTCTCTCCTCAGTCTCGCTCTCCCCAGTCACTCTCTCCCCATGTTCTCTCACTCCAGTCTCTCTCTCTCCCTTCTCTCTCTCTCTCCCCGTCTCTCTCTCTCCCCACTCTCTCTCTCCCCCAATCTCTCTCTCTCCCCCAGTCTTTCTCTCTCCCCCAGTCTCCCTCTCTCCCCCAGTCTCCCTCTCTCCCCCAGTCTCCCTTTCTCCCCCAGTCTCCCTCTCTCCCCGTCTCCCTCTCCCCCCGTCTCCCTCTCTCCCCGTCTCCCTGTCTCCCCGTCTCCCTCTCTCACCGTCTCCCTCTCTCCCCCAGTCTCCTTCTCTCCCCCCAGTCTCCTCCTCTCCCCGTCTCCCTCTCTACCTCCAGTCTCCCTCTCTCCCTCCAGTCTCCCTCTCTCCCCCCCAGTCTCTCTCTCCCCCCAGTCTCTCTCTCTCCCCAGTCTCTCTCTCCCCAGTCTCTCTCTCCCCCAGTCTCTCTCTACCCCCAGTCTCTCTCTCCCACCAGTCTCTCTCTCTCCCCAGTCTCTCTCTCCCCAGCCTCTCTCTCCCCAGTCTCTCTCTCCCCAGTCTCTCTCCCCCCAGTCTCTCTCTCTCCCCAGTCTCTGTCTCCCCAGTCTCTCTCTCTCCCCAGTCTCTCTCTCTCCACAGTCTCTCTCTCTCCCGTCTCTCTCTCTCCCCAGTCTCTCTGTCTCCCCAGTCACTCTCTCTCTCCCCAGTCTCTCTCTCTCCCCAATCACTCTCCCCCCAGTCTCTCTCTCCCCAGTCTCTCTCTCTCCCCAGTCTCTCTCTCTCCCCAGTCTCTCTCTCTCCCCAGTCTCTCTCTCTCCCCAGTCTCTCTCTCTCCCCAGTCTCTCTCTCTCCCCAGTCTCTCTCTCTCCCCAGTCTCTCTCTCTCCCCAGTCTCTCTCTCTCCCAGTCTCTCTCTCCCAGTCTCTCTCTCCGTCTCTCTCTCCCCCACTCTCTCTCTCCCAGTCTCTCTCTCTCCCAGTCTCTCTCTCCCAGTCTCTCTCTCTCCCAGTCTCTCTCTCTCCCCCAGTCTCTCTCTCTCCCCAGTCTCTCTCTCTCCCCAGTCTCTCTCTCCCCCAATCTCTCTCTTCCCAGTCTTTCTCTAGCCTAGTCTCTATCTCTTTCCTAGTTTCTTTCTCTCTCCCAGTCTCACTCTCTACCAATCTCTCTCTCTCCCAACTCTCTCTCCCCGCAGTTTCTCTCTCTCCCCCTGTCTCCCTCTCTCCCCGTCTCCCTCTCTCTCCTATTCTCCCTCTCTCCCCCTGTCTCCCTCTCTCCCCCAGTCTCCCTCTCTCCCCCAGTCTCCCTCTCTCCCCCAGTCTCTCTCTCTCCCCCAGTCTCCCTCTCTCCCCCAGTCTCCCTCTCTCCCCCAGTCTCCCTTTCTCCCCCAGTCTCCCTCTCTCCCCGTCTCCCTCTCTCCCCGTCTCCCTGTCTCCCCGTCTCCCTCTCTCCCCGTCTCCCTCTCTCCCCCCAGTCTCCTTCTCTCCCCCCAGTCTCCTCCTCTCCCCGTCTCCCTCTCTACCCCCAGTCTCCCTCTCTCCCTCCAGTCTCCCTCTCTCCCCCCCCAGTCTCTCTCTCCCCCCAGTCTCTCTCTCTCCCCAGTCTCTCTCTCTCCCCAGTCTCTCTCTACCCCCAGTCTCTCTCTCCCACCAGTCTCTCTGTCTCCCCAGTCTCTCTCTCCCCAGTCTCTCTCTCCCCAGCCTCTCTCTCCCCAGTCTCTCTCTCCCCAGTCTCTCTCCCCCCAGTCTCTCTCTCTCCCCAGTCTCTGTCTCCCCAGTCTCTCTCTCTCCCCAGTCTCTCTCTCTCCCCAGTCTCTCTCTCTCCAGTCTCTCTCTCTCCCGTCTCTCTCTCTCCCCAGTCTCTCTCTCTCCCCAGTCTCTCTCTCTCCAGTCTCTCTCTCTCCCAGTCTCTCTCTCTCCCAGTCTCTCTCTCTCCCAGTCTCTCTCTCCCCCCCCAGTCTCTCTCTCCCCCAAGTCTCTATCTCCCCCCACTCTCAATCTCCCCCCAGTCTCTCTCTCCCCCCAGTCTCTCTCTCCCCAGTCTCTATCTCCCCCAGTCTCTCTCTCCCCCCAGTCTCTCTCTCCCCCCAGTCTCTCTCTCTTCCCCAGTCTCTCTCTCCCCAGTCTCTCTCTCTCTCCCCAGTCTCTCTCTCCCCAGTCTCTCTCTCCCCAGTCTCTATCTCCCCAGTCTCTCTCTCCTCAGTCTCGCTCTCCCCAGTCACTCTCTCCCCATTTTCTCTCACTCCAGTCTCTCTCTCTCTCCCTTCTCTCTCTCTCTCCCCGTCTCTCTCTCTCCCCACTCTCTCTCTCCCCCAGTCTCTCTCTCTCCCCCAGTCTCTCTCTCACCCCCAGTCTCTCTCTCTCCCCCAGTCTCTCTCTCTCCCCAGTCTCTCTCTCTCCCCAGTCTCTCTCTCCCCCAATCTCTCTCTTCCCAGTCTTTCTCTCGCCTATTCTCTATCTCTTTCCCAGTTTCTTTCTCTCTCCCAGTCTCACTCTCTACCAATCTCTCTCTCTCCCAACTCTCTCTCCCCGCAGTTTCTCTCTCTCCCCCAGTCTCCCTCTCTCCCCGTCTCCCTCTCTCCCCTATTCTCCCTCTCTCCCCCTGTCTCCCTCTCTCCCCCAGTCTCCCTCTCTCCCCCAGTCTCCCTCTCTCCCCCAGTCTCCCTCTCTCCCCCAGTCTCCCTTTCTCCCCCAGTCTCCCTCTCTCCCCGTCTCCCTCTCTCCCCGTCTCCCTGTCTCCCCGTCTCCCTCTCTCCCCGTCTCCCTCTCTCCCCCCAGTCTCCTTCTCTCCCCCCAGTCTCCTCCTCTCCCCGTCTCCCTCTCTACCCCCAGTCTCCCTCTCTCCCTCCAGTCTCCCTCTCTCCCCCCCCAGTCTCTCTCTCCCCCCAGTCTCTCTCTCTCCCCAGTCTCTCTCTCCCCAGTCTCTCTCTCCCCCAGTCTCTCTCTCTCCCCAGTCTCTATCTCCCCCCAGTCTCTCTCTCCCCCCAGTCTCTCTCCCCCCAGTCTCTCTCCCCAGTCTCTCTCTCCCCAGTCTCTCTCTCCCCCAGTCTCTCTCTCCCCAGTCTCTCTCTCCCAGTTTCTCTCTCTCCCAGTTTCTCTCTCTCCCAGTCTCTCTCTCTCCCAGTCTCTCTCTCTCCCAGTCTCTCTCTCCCCCAGTCTCTCTCTCCTCAAGTCTTTCTCATTCTTCCCCCAGTCTCTCTCTCCCCCAGTCTCTCTCTTCCCAGTCTTTCTCTCGCCTAGTCTCTATCTCTTTCCCAGTTTCTTTCTCTCTCCCATTCTCACTCTCTACCAATCTCTCTCTCTCCCAACTCTCTCTCCCCGCAGTTTCTCTCTCTCCCCCAGTCTCCCTCTCTCCCCCAGTCTCCCTCTCTTCCCCAGTCTCTCTCTCTCCCCCAGTCTCTCTCTTCCCAGTCTTTCTCTCGTCTAGTCTCTATCTCTTTCCGAGTTTCTTTCTCTCTCCCAGTCTCACTCTCTACCAATCTCTCTCTCTCCCAACTCTCTCTCCCCGCAGTTTCTCTCTCTCCCCCAGTCTCCCTCTCTCCCCCAGTCTCCCTCTCTTCCCCAGTCTTCCTCTCTCCCCCAGTCTCCCTCTCTCCCCCAGTCTCCCTCTCTCCCCCAGTCTCCCTCTCTCCCCCAGTCTCCCTCTCTTCCCCAGTCTTCCTCTCTCCCCCAGTCTCCCTCTCTCCCCCAGTCTCCCTCTCTCCCCCAGTCTCCCTCTCTCCCCCAGTCTCCCCCTCTCCCCCAGTCTCCCTCTCTCCCCGTCCCCCTCTCTCCCCGTCCCCCTCTCTCCCCGTCTCCCTCTCTCCCCCCAGTCTCTCTCTCCCCCTGTCTCCTTCTCTCCCCCAGTCTCCTTCTCTCCCCCCAGTCTCCTCCTCTCCCCGTTTCCCTCTCTACCCCCAGTCTCCCTCTCTCCCCCCCAGACTCTTTCTCCCCCCGTCTCTCTCTCCCCCCGTCTCTCTCTCCCCCCGTCTCTCTCTCCCCCCGAAACTATCTCCCCCAGTCTCTCTCTCCCCCCAGTCTCTCTCTCCCCCCAGTCTCTCTCTCTTCCCCAGTCTCTCTCTCCCCAGTCTCTCTCTCTCTCCCCAGTCTCTCTCTCCCCAGTCTCTCTCTCCCCAGTCTCTCTCTCCCCAGTCTCTCTCTCCCCAGTCTCTATCTCCCCAGTCTCTCTCTCCTCAGTCTCGCTCTCCCCAGTCACTCTCTCCCCATTTTCTCTCACTCCAGTCTCTCTCTCTCTCCCTTCTCTCTCTCTCTCCCCGTCTCTCTCTCTCCCCACTCTCTCTCTCCCCCAGTCTCTCTCTCCCCCAGTCTCTCTCTCACCCCCAGTCTCTCTCTCTCCCCCAGTCTCTCTCTCTCCCCAGTCTCTCTCTCTCCCCAGTCTCTCTCTCCCCCAATCTCTCTCTTCCCAGTCTTTCTCTCGCCTATTCTCTATCTCTTTCCCAGTTTCTTTCTCTCTCCCAGTCTAACTCTCTACCAATCTCTCTCTCTCCCAACTCTCTCTCCCCGCAGTTTCTCTCTCTCCCCCAGTCTCCCTCTCTCCCCCTGTCTCCCTCTCTCCCCCAGTCTCCCTCTCTCCCCCAGTCTCCCTCTCTCCCCCAGTCTCCCTCTCTCCCCCAGTCTCCCTCTCTCCCCCAGTCTCCCTTTCTCCCCCAGTCTCCCTCTCTCCCCGTCTCCCACTCTCCCCGTCTCCCTGTCTCCCCGTCTCCCTCTCTCCCCGACTCCCTCTCTCCCCCCAGTCTCCTTCTCTCCCCCCAGTCTCCTCCTCTCCCCGTCTCCCTCTCTCTCCCCAGTCTCTCTCTCCCCAGTCTCTCTCTCCCCCAGTCTCTCTCTCTCCCCAGTCTCTATCTCCCCCCAGTCTCTCTCTCCCCCCAGTCTCTCTCCCCCCAGTCTCTCTCCCCCCAGTCTCTCTCTCCCCAGTCTCTCTCTCCCCCAGTCTCTCTCTCCCCAGTCTCTCTCTCCCAGTTTCTCTCTCTCCAAGTCTCTCTCTCTCCCAGTCTCTCTCTCTCCCAGTCTCTCTCTCCCCCCAGTCTCTCTCTCCTCAAGTCTTTCTCATTCTTCCCCCAGTCTCTCTCTCCCCCAGTCTCTCTCTTCCCAGTCTTTCTCTCGCCTAGTCTCTATCTCTTTCCCAGTTTCTTTCTCTCTCCCATTCTCACTCTCTACCAATCTCTCTCTCTCCCAACTCTCTCTCCCCGCAGTTTCTCTCTCTCCCCCAGTCTCCCTCTCTCCCCCAGTCTCCCTCTCTTCCCCAGTCTCTCTCTCTCCCCCAGTCTCTCTCTTCCCAGTCTTTCTCTCGTCTAGTCTCTATCTCTTTCCCAGTTTCTTTCTCTCTCCCAGTCTCACTCTCTACCAATCTCTCTCTCTCCCAACTCTCTCTCCCCGCAGTTTCTCTCTCTCCCCCAGTCTCCCTCTCTCCCCCAGTCTCCCTCTCTTCCCCAGTCTTCCTCTCTCCCCCAGTCTCCCTCTCTCCCCCAGTCTCCCTCTCCCCCCAGTCTCCCTCTCTCCCCCAGTCTCCCCCTCTCCCCCAGTCTCCCTCTCTCCCCGTCCCCCTCTCTCCCCGTCCCCCTCTCTCCCCGTCTCCCTCTCTCCCCCCAGTCTCTCTCTCCCCCTGTCTCCTTCTCTCCCCCAGTCTCCTTCTTTCCCCCCAGTCTCCTCCTCTCCCCGTTTCCCTCTCTACCCCCAGTCTCCCTCTCTCCCTCCAGTCTCCCTCTCTCCCCCCCCAGACTCTCTCTCCCCCCGTCTCTCTCTCCCCCCGTCTCTCTCTCCCCCCGTCTCTCTCTCCCCCCCGTCTCTATCTCCCCCAGTCTCTCTCTCCCCCCAGTCTCTCTCTCCCCCCAGTCTCTCTCTCCCCACAGTCTCTCTCTCTTCCCAAGTCTCTCTCTCCCCAGTCTCTCTCTCCCCAGTCTCTCTCTCCCCAGTCTCTCTCTCCCCAGTCTCTCTCTCCCCAGTCTCTCTCTCCCCAGTCTCTATCTCCCCAGTCTCTCTCTCCTCAGTCTCGCTCTCCCCAGTCACTCTCTCCCCATGTTCTCTCACTCCAGTCTCTCTCTCTCCCTTCTCTCTCTCTCCCCCCGTCTCTCTCTCTCCCCACTCTCTCTCTCCCCCAGTCTCTCTCTCTCCCCCAGTCTCTCTCTCTCCCCCAGTCTTTCTCTCTCCCCCAGTCTCCCTCTCTCCCCCAGTCTCCCTCTCTCCCCCAGTCTCCCTTTCTCCCCCAGTCTCCCTCTCTCCCCGTCTCCCTCTCTCCCCGTCTCCCTCTCTCCCCGTCTCCCTGTCTCCCCGTCTCCCTCTCTCCCCGTCTCCCTCTCTCCCCCAGTCTCCTTCTCTCCCCCCAGTCTCCTCCTCTCCCCGTCTCCCTCTCTACCTCCAGTCTCCCTCTCTCCCTCCAGTCTCCCTCTCTCCCCCCCAGTCTCTCTCTCCCCCCAGTCTCTCTCTCTCCCCAGTCTCTCTCTCCCCAGTCTCTCTCTCCCCAGTCTCTCTCTCCCCCAGTCTCTCTCTACCCCCAGTCTCTCTCTCCCACCAGTCTCTCTCTCTCCCCAGTCTCTCTCTCCCCAGCCTCTCTCTCCCCAGTCTCTCTCTCCCCAGTCTCTCTCCCCCCAGTCTCTCTCTCTCCCCAGTCTCTGTCTCCCCAGTCTCTCTCTCTCCCCAGTCTCTCTCTCTCCACAGTCTCTCTCTCTCCCGTCTCTCTCTCTCCCCAGTCTCTCTGTCTCCCCAGTCACTCTCTCTCTCCCCAGTCTCTCTCTCTCCCCAATCACTCTCCCCCCAGTCTCTCTCTCCCCAGTCTCTCTCTCTCCCCAGTCTCTCTCTCTCCCCAGTCTCTCTCTCTCCCCAGTCTCTCTCTCTCCCCAGTCTCTCTCTCTCCCCAGTCTCTCTCTCTCCCCAGTCTCTCTCTCTCCCCAGTCTCTCTCTCTCCCCAGTCTCTCTCTCTCCCAGTCTCTCTCTCCCAGTCTCTCTCTCCGTCTCTCTCTCCCCCACTCTCTCTCTCCCAGTCTCTCTCTCTCCCAGTCTCTCTCTCCCAGTCTCTCTCTCTCCCAGTCTCTCTCTCTCCCCCAGTCTCTCTCTCTCCCCAGTCTCTCTCTCTCCCCAGTCTCTCTCTCCCCCAATCTCTCTCTTCCCAGTCTTTCTCTATCCTAGTCTCTATCTCTTTCCTAGTTTCTTTCTCTCTCCCAGTCTCACTCTCTACCAATCTCTCTCTCTCCCAACTCTCTCTCCCCGCAGTTTCTCTCTCTCCCCCTGTCTCCCTCTCTCCCCGTCTCCCTCTCTCCCCTATTCTCCCTCTCTCCCCCTGTCTCCCTCTCTCCCCCAGTCTCCCTCTCTCCCCCAGTCTCCCTCTCTCCCCCAGTCTCTCTCTCTCCCCCAGTCTCCCTCTCTCCCCCAGTCTCCCTCTCTCCCCCAGTCTCCCTTTCTCCCCAGTCTCCCTCTCTCCCCGTCTCCCTCTCTCCCCGTCTCCCTGTCTCCCCGTCTCCCTCTCTCCCCGTCTCCCTCTCTCCCCCCAGTCTCCTTCTCTCCCCCCAGTCTCCTCCTCTCCCCGTCTCCCTCTCTACCCCCAGTCTCCCTCTCTCCCTCCAGTCTCCCTCTCTCCCCCCCCAGTCTCTCTCTCCCCCCAGTCTCTCTCTCTCCCCAGTCTCTCTCTCCCCAGTCTCTCTCTCCCCAGTCTCTCTCTCCCCAGTCTCTCTCTACCCCCAGTCTCTCTCTCCCACCAGTCTCTCTGTCTCCCCAGTCTCTCTCTCCCCAGCCTCTCTCTCCCCAGTCTCTCTCTCCCCAGTCTCTCTCCCCCCAGTCTCTCTCTCTCCCCAGTCTCTGTCTCCCCAGTCTCTCTCTCTCCCCAGTCTCTCTCTCTCCCCAGTCTCTCTCTCTCCAGTCTCTCTCTCTCCCGTCTCTCTCTCTCCCCAGTCTCTCTGTCTCCCCAGTCACTCTCTCTCTCCCCAGTCTCTCTCTCTCCCCAATCACTCTCCCCCCAGTCTCTCTCTCCCCAGTCTCTCTCTCTCCCCAGTCTCTCTCTCTCCCCAGTCTCTCTCTCTCCCCAGTCTCTCTCTCTCCCCAGTCTCTCTCTCTCCCCAGTCTCTCTCTCTCTCCCCAGTCTCTCTCTCTCCCCAGTCTCTCTCTCTCCCAGTCTCTCTCTCCCAGTCTCTCTCTCCGTCTCTCTCTCCCCCACTCTATCTCTCCCAGTCTCTCTCTCTCCCAGTCTCTCTCTCTCCCAGTCTCTCTCTCTCCCAGTCTCTCTCTCTCCCAGTCTCTCTCTCCCCCCCCAGTCTCTCTCTCCCCCAAGTCTCTATCTCCCCCCACTCTCAATCTCCCCCCAGTCTCTCTCTCTCCCCCCAGTCTCTCTCTCCCCAGTCTCTATCTCCCCCAGTCTCTCTCTCCCCCCAGTCTCTCTCTCCCCCCAGTCTCTCTCTCTTCCCCAGTCTCTCTCTCCCCAGTCTCTCTCTCTCTCCCCAGTCTCTCTCTCCCCAGTCTCTCTCTCCCCAGTCTCTATCTCCCCAGTCTCTCTCTCCTCAGTCTCGCTCTCCCCAGTCACTCTCTCCCCATTTTCTCTCACTCCAGTCTCTCTCTCTCTCCCTTCTCTCTCTCTCTCCCCGTCTCTCTCTCTCCCCACTCTCTCTCTCCCCCAGTCTCTCTCTCTCCCCCAGTCTCTCTCTCACCCCCAGTCTCTCTCTCTCCCCCAGTCTCTCTCTCTCCCCAGTCTCTCTCTCTCCCCAGTCTCTCTCTCCCCCAATCTCTCTCTTCCCAGTCTTTCTCTCGCCTATTCTCTATCTCTTTCCCAGTTTCTTTCTCTCTCCCAGTCTCACTCTCTACCAATCTCTCTCTCTCCCAACTCTCTCTCCCCGCAGTTTCTCTCTCTCCCCCAGTCTCCCTCTCTCCCCGTCTCCCTCTCTCCCCTATTCTCCCTCTCTCCCCCTGTCTCCCTCTCTCCCCCAGTCTCCCTCTCTCCCCCAGTCTCCCTCTCTCCCCCAGTCTCCCTCTCTCCCCCAGTCTCCCTTTCTCCCCCAGTCTCCCTCTCTCCCCGTCTCCCTCTCTCCCCGTCTCCCTGTCTCCCCGTCTCCCTCTCTCCCCGTCTCCCTCTCTCCCCCCAGTCTCCTTCTCTCCCCCCAGTCTCCTCCTCTCCCCGTCTCCCTCTCTACCCCCAGTCTCCCTCTCTCCCTCCAGTCTCCCTCTCTCCCCCCCCAGTCTCTCTCTCCCCCCAGTCTCTCTCTCTCCCCAGTCTCTCTCTCCCCAGTCTCTCTCTCCCCCAGTCTCTCTCTCTCCCCAGTCTCTATCTCCCCCCAGTCTCTCTCTCCCCCCAGTCTCTCTCCCCCCAGTCTCTCTCCCCAGTCACTCTCTCCCCAGTCTCTCTCTCCCCCAGTCTCTCTCTCCCCAGTCTCTCTCTCCCAGTTTCTCTCTCTCCCAGTTTCTCTCTCTCCCAGTCTCTCTCTCACCCAGTCTCTCTCTCTCCCAGTCTCTCTCTCCCCCAGTCTCTCTCTCCTCAAGTCTTTCTCATTCTTCCCCCAGTCTCTCTCTCCCCCAGTCTCTCTCTTCCCAGTCTTTCTCTCGCCTAGTCTCTATCTCTTTCCCAGTTTCTTTCTCTCTCCCATTCTCACTCTCTACCAATCTCTCTCTCTCCCAACTCTCTCTCCCCGCAGTTTCTCTCTCTCCCCCAGTCTCCCTCTCTCCCCCAGTCTCCCTCTCTTCCCCAGTCTCTCTCTCTCCCCCAGTCTCTCTCTTCCCAGTCTTTCTCTCGTCTAGTCTCTATCTCTTTCCGAGTTTCTTTCTCTCTCCCAGTCTCACTCTCTACCAATCTCTCTCTCTCCCAACTCTCTCTCCCCGCAGTTTCTCTCTCTCCCCCAGTCTCCCTCTCTCCTCCAGTCTCCCTCTCTTCCCCAGTCTTCCTCTCTCCCCCAGTCTCCCTCTCTCCCCCAGTCTCCCTCTCTCCCCCAGTCTCCCTCTCTCCCCCAGTCTCCCCCTCTCCCCCAGTCTCCCTCTCTCCCCGTCCCCCTCTCTCCCCGTCCCCCTCTCTCCCCGTCTCCCTCTCTCCCCCCAGTCTCTCTCTCCCCCTGTCTCCTTCTCTCCCCCAGTCTCCTTCTCTCCCCCCAGTCTCCTCCTCTCCCCGTTTCCCTCTCTACCCCCAGTCTCCCTCTCTCCCTCCAGTCTCCCTCTCTCCCCCCCCAGACTCTCTCTCCCCCCGTCTCTCTCTCCCCCCGTCTCTCTCTCCCCCGTCTCTATCTCCCCCAGTCTCTCTCTCCCCCCAGTCTCTCTCTCCCCCCAGTCTCTCTCTCTTCCCCAGTCTCTCTCTCCCCAGTCTCTCTCTCCCCCATCTCTCTCTCCCCAGTCTCTATCTCCCCAGTCTCTCTCTCCTCAGTCTCGCTCTCCCCAGTCACTCTCTCCCCATTTTCTCTCTCCCAGTCTCACTCTCTACCAATCTCTCTCTCTCCCAACTCTCTCTCCCCGCAGTTTCTCTCTCTCCCCCAGTCTCCCTCTCTCCCCGTCTCCCTCTCTCCCCTATTCTCCCTCTCTCCCCCTGTCTCCCTCTCTCCCCCAGTCTCACTCTCTCCCCCAGTCTCTCTCTCTCCCCCAGTCTCTCTCTCTCCCCCAGTCTCCCTCTCTCCCCCAGTCTCCCTCTCTCCCCCAGTCTCCCTTTCTCCCCCAGTCTCCCTTTCTCCCCCAGTCTCCCTCTCTCCCCGTCTCCCTCTCTCCCCGTCTCCCTGTCTCCCCGTCTCCCTCTCTCCCCGTCTCCCTCTCTCCCCCCAGTCTCCTTCTCTCCCCACAGTCTCCTCCTCTCCCCGTCTCCCTCTCTACCCCCAGTCTCCCTCTCTCCCCGTCTCCCTCTCTCCCCGTCTCCCTGTCTCCCCGTCTCCCTCTCTCCCCGTCTCCCTCTCTCCCCCCAGTCTCCTTCTCTCCCCACAGTCTCCTCCTCTCCCCGTCTCTCTCTCTACCCCCAGTCTCTCTCTCCCCCCAGTCTCTCTCTCTCCCCAGTCTCTCTCTCCCCAGTCTCTCTCTCCCCCAGTCTCTCTCTACCCCCAGTCTCTCTCTCCCACCAGTCTCTCTCTCTCCCCAGTCTCTCTCTCCCCAGCCTCTCTCTCCCCAGTCTCTCTCCCCCCAGTCTCTCTCTCTCCCCAGTCTCTGTCTCCCCAGTCTCTCTCTCTCCCCAGTCTCTCTCTCTCCCCAGTCTCTCTCTCTCCCCAGTCTCTCTCTCTCCCCAGTCTCTCTCTCTCCACAGTCTCTCTCTCTCCCGTCTCTCTCTCTCCCCAGTCTCTCTGTCTCCCCAGTCACTCTCTCTCTCCCCAGTCTCTCTCTCTCCCCAATCACTCTCCCCCCAGTCTCCCCCTCTCCCCCAGTCTCTCTCTCTCCCCGTCCCCCTCTCTACCCCCAGTCTCCCTCTCTCCCTCCAGTCTCCCTCTCTCCCCCCCCAGACTCTCTCTCCCCCCGTCTCTCTCTCCCCCCGTCTCTCTCTCCCCCCGTCTCTCTCTCCCCCCGTCTCTATCTCCCCCAGTCTCTCTCTCCCCCCAGTCTCTCTCTCCCCCCAGTCTCTCTCTCTTCCCCAGTCTCTCTCTCCCCAGTCTCTCTCTCCCCCGTCTCTCTCTCCCCAGTCTCTATCTCCCCAGTCTCTCTCTCCTCAGTCTCGCTCTCCCCAGTCACTCTCTCCCCATTTTCTCTCACTCCAGTCTCTCTCTCTCCCTTCTCTCTCTCTCTCCCCGTCTCTCTCTCTCCCCACTCTCTCTCTCCCCCATTCTCTCTCTCCCCCAGTCTCTCTCTCACCCCCAGTCTCTCTCTCTCCCCCTGTCTCTCTCTCTCCCCAGTCTCTCTCTCTCCCCAGTCTCTCTCTCCCCCCAGTCTCTCTCTCCCCCCAGTCTCTCTCTCCCCCCAGTCTCTCTCTCCCCCCAGTCTCTCTCTCCCCACAGTCTCTCTCTCTTCCCAAGTCTCTCTCTCCCCAGTCTCTCTCTCCCCAGTCTCTCTCTCCCCAGTCTCTCTCTCCCCAGTCTCTCTCTCCCCAGTCTCTCTCTCCCCAGTCTCTATCTCCCCAGTCTCTCTCTCCTCAGTCTCGCTCTCCCCAGTCACTCTCTCCCCATGTTCTCTCACTCCAGTCTCTCTCTCTCCCTTCTCTCTCTCTCTCCCCGTCTCTCTCTCTCCCCACTCTCTCTCTCCCCCAGTCTCTCTCTCTCCCCCAGTCTCTCTCTCTCCCCCAGTCTTTCTCTCTCCCCCAGTCTCCCTCTCTCCCCCAGTCTCCCTCTCTCCCCCAGTCTCCCTTTCTCCCCCAGTCTCCCTCTCTCCCCGTCTCCCTCTCTCCCCGTCTCCCTCTCTCCCCGTCTCCCTGTCTCCCCGTCTCCCTCTCTCACCGTCTCCCTCTCTCCCCCAGTCTCCTTCTCTCCCCCCAGTCTCCTCCTCTCCCCGTCTCCCTCTCTACCTCCAGTCTCCCTCTCTCCCTCCAGTCTCCCTCTCTCCCCCCCCAGTCTCTCTCTCCCCCCAGTCTCTCTCTCTCCCCAGTCTCTCTCTCCCCAGTCTCTCTCTCCCCCAGTCTCTCTCTACCCCCAGTCTCTCTCTCCCACCAGTCTCTCTCTCTCCCCAGTCTCTCTCTCCCCAGCCTCTCTCTCCCCAGTCTCTCTCTCCCCAGTCTCTCTCCCCCCAGTCTCTCTCTCTCCCCAGTCTCTGTCTCCCCAGTCTCTCTCTCTCCCCAGTCTCTCTCTCTCCACAGTCTCTCTCTCTCCCGTCTCTCTCTCTCCCCAGTCTCTCTGTCTCCCCAGTCACTCTCTCTCTCCCCAGTCTCTCTCTCTCCCCAATCACTCTCCCCCCAGTCTCTCTCTCCCCAGTCTCTCTCTCTCCCCAGTCTCTCTCTCTCCCCAGTCTCTCTCTCTCCCCAGTCTCTCTCTCTCCCCAGTCTCTCTCTCTCCCCAGTCTCTCTCTCTCCCCAGTCTCTCTCTCTCCCCAGTCTCTCTCTCTCCCCAGTCTCTCTCTCTCCCAGTCTCTCTCTCCCAGTCTCTCTCTCCGTCTCTCTCTCCCCCACTCTCTCTCTCCCAGTCTCTCTCTCTCCCAGTCTCTCTCTCCCAGTCTCTCTCTCTCCCAGTCTCTCTCTCTCCCCCAGTCTCTCTCTCTCCCCAGTCTCTCTCTCTCCCCAGTCTCTCTCTCCCCCAATCTCTCTCTTCCCAGTCTTTCTCTAGCCTAGTCTCTATCTCTTTCCTAGTTTCTTTCTCTCTCCCAGTCTCACTCTCTACCAATCTCTCTCTCTCCCAACTCTCTCTCCCCGCAGTTTCTCTCTCTCCCCCTGTCTCCCTCTCTCCCCTTCTCCCTCTCTCTCCTATTCTCCCTCTCTCCCCCTGTCTCCCTCTCTCCCCCAGTCTCCCTCTCTCCCCCAGTCTCCCTCTCTCCCCCAGTCTCTCTCTCTCCCCCAGTCTCCCTCTCTCCCCCAGTCTCCCTCTCTCCCCCAGTCTCCCTTTCTCCCCCAGTCTCCCTCTCTCCCCGTCTCCCTCTCTCCCCGTCTCCCTGTCTCCCCGTCTCCCTCTCTCCCCGTCTCCCTCTCTCCCCCCAGTCTCCTTCTCTCCCCCCAGTCTCCTCCTCTCCCCGTCTCCCTCTCTACCCCCAGTCTCCCTCTCTCCCTCCAGTCTCCCTCTCTCCCCCCCCAGTCTCTCTCTCCCCCCAGTCTCTCTCTCCCCCCAGTCTCTCTCTCTCCCCAGTCTCTCTCTCCCCAGTCTCTCTCTCCCCAGTCTCTCTCTACCCCCAGTCTCTCTCTCCCACCAGTCTCTCTGTCTCCCCAGTCTCTCTCTCCCCAGTCTCTCTCTCCCCAGCCTCTCTCTCCCCAGTCTCTCTCTCCCCAGTCTCTCTCCCCCCAGTCTCTCTCTCTCCCCAGTCTCTGTCTCCCCAGTCTCTCTCTCTCCCCAGTCTCTCTCTCTCCCCAGTCTCTCTCTCTCCAGTCTCTCTCTCTCCCGTCTCTCTCTCTCCCCAGTCTCTCTGTCTCCCCAGTCACTCTCTCTCTCCCCAGTCTCTCTCTCTCCCCAATCACTCTCCCCCCAGTCTCTCTCTCCCCAGTCTCTCTCTCTCCCCAGTCTCTCTCTCTCCCCAGTCTCTCTCTCTCCCCAGTCTCTCTCTCTCCCCAGTCTCTCTCTCTCCCCAGTCTCTCTCTCTCCCCAGTCTCTCTCTCTCCCCAGTCTCTCTCTCTCCCCAGTCTCTCTCTCTCCCAGTCTCTCTCTCCCAGTCTCTCTCTCCGTCTCTCTCTTCCCCACTCTCTCTCTCCCAGTCTCTCTCTCTCCCAGTCTCTCTCTCTCCCAGTCTCTCTCTCTCCCAGTCTCTCTCTCTCCCAGTCTCTCTCTCTCCCAGTCTCTCTCTCCCCCCCCAGTCTCTCTCTCCCCCAAGTCTCTATCTCCCCCCACTCTCAATCTCCCCCCAGTCTCTCTCTCCCCCCAGTCTCTCTCTCCCCAGTCTCTATCTCCCCCAGTCTCTCTCTCCCCCCAGTCTCTCTCTCCCCCCAGTCTCTCTCTCTTCCCCAGTCTCTCTCTCCCCAGTCTCTCTCTCTCTCCCCAGTCTCTCTCTCCCCAGTCTCTCTCTCCCCAGTCTCTATCTCCCCAGTCTCTCTCTCCTCAGTCTCGCTCTCCCCAGTCACTCTCTCCCCATTTTCTCTCACTCCAGTCTCTCTCTCTCTCTCCCTTCTCTCTCTCTCTCCCCGTCTCTCTCTCTCCCCACTCTCTCTCCCCCAGTCTCTCTCTCTCCCCCAGTCTCTCTCTCACCCCCAGTCTCTCTCTCTCCCCCAGTCTCTCTCTCTCCCCAGTCTCTCTCTCTCCCCAGTCTCTCTCTCCCCCAATCTCTCTCTTCCCAGTCTTTCTCTCGCCTATTCTCTATCTCTTTCCCAGTTTCTTTCTCTCTCCCAGTCTCACTCTCTACCAATCTCTCTCCCTCCCAACTCTCTCTCCCCGCAGTTTCTCTCTCTCCCCCAGTCTCCCTCTCTCCCCGTCTCCCTCTCTCCCCTATTCTCCCTCTCTCCCCCTGTCTCCCTCTCTCCCCCAGTCTCCCTCTCTCCCCCAGTCTCCCTCTCTCCCCCAGTCTCCCTCTCTCCCCCAGTCTCCCTTTCTCCCCCAGTCTCCCTCTCTCCCCGTCTCCCTCTCTCCCCGTCTCCCTGTCTCCCCGTCTCCCTCTCTCCCCGTCTCCCTCTCTCCCCCCAGTCTCCTTCTCTCCCCCCAGTCTCCTCCTCTCCCCGTCTCCCTCTCTACCCCCAGTCTCCCTCTCTCCCTCCAGTCTCCCTCTCTCCCCCCCCAGTCTCTCTCTCCCCCCAGTCTCTCTCTCTCCCCAGTCTCTCTCTCCCCAGTCTCTCTCTCCCCCAGTCTCTCTCTCTCCCCAGTCTCTATCTCCCCCCAGTCTCTCTCTCCCCCCAGTCTCTCTCCCCCCAGTCTCTCTCCCCAGTCTCTCTCTCCCCAGTCTCTCTCTCCCCCAGTCTCTCTCTCCCCAGTCTCTCTCTCCCAGTTTCTCTCTCTCCCAGTTTCTCTCTCTCCCAGTCTCTCTCTCTCCCAGTCTCTCTCTCTCCCAGTCTCTCTCTCCCCCAGTCTCTCTCTCCTCAAGTCTTTCTCATTCTTCCCCCAGTCTCTCTCTCCCCCAGTCTCTCTCTTCCCAGTCTTTCTCTCGCCTAGTCTCTATCTCTTTCCCAGTTTCTTTCTCTCTCCCATTCTCACTCTCTACCAATCTCTCTCTCTCCCAACTCTCTCTCCCCGCAGTTTCTCTCTCTCCCCCAGTCTCCCTCTCTCCCCCAGTCTCCCTCTCTTCCCCAGTCTCTCTCTCTCCCCCAGTCTCTCTCTTCCCAGTCTTTCTCTCGTCTAGTCTCTATCTCTTTCCGAGTTTCTTTCTCTCTCCCAGTCTCACTCTCTACCAATCTCTCTCTCTCCCAACTCTCTCTCCCCGCAGTTTCTCTCTCTCCCCCAGTCTCCCTCTCTCCCCCAGTCTCCCTCTCTTCCCCAGTCTTCCTCTCTCCCCCAGTCTCCCTCTCTCCCCCAGTCTCCCTCTCTCCCCCAGTCTCCCTCTCTCCCCCAGTCTCCCCCTCTCCCCCAGTCTCCCTCTCTCCCCGTCCCCCTCTCTCCCCGTCCCCCTCTCTCCCCGTCTCCCTCTCTCCCCCCAGTCTCTCTCTCCCCCCAGTCTCTCTCTCCCCCTGTCTCCTTCTCTCCCCCAGTCTCCTTCTCTCCCCCCAGTCTCCTCCTCTCCCCGTTTCCCTCTCTACCCCAGTCTCCCTCTCTCCCTCCATTCTCCCTCTCTCCCCCCCCAGACTCTCTCTCCCCCCGTCTCTCTCTCCCCCCGTCTCTCTCTCCCCGTCTCTATCTCCCCCAGTCTCTCTCTCCCCCCAGTCTCTCTCTCCCCCCAGTCTCTCTCTCTTCCCCAGTCTCTCTCTCCCCAGTCTCTCTCTCCCCCGTCTCTCTCTCCCCAGTCTCTATCTCCCCAGTCTCTCTCTCCTCAGTCTCGCTCTCCCCAGTCACTCTCTCCCCATTTTCTCTCTCCCAGTCTCACTCTCTACCAATCTCTCTCTCTCCCAACTCTCTCTCCCCGCAGTTTCTCTCTCTCCCCCAGTCTCCCTCTCTCCCCGTCTCCCTCTCTCCCCTATTCTCCCTCTCTCCCCCTGTCTCCCTCTCTCCCCCAGTCTCACTCTCTCCCCCAGTCTCTCTCTCTCCCCCAGTCTCTCTCTCTCCCCCAGTCTCCCTCTCTCCCCCAGTCTCCCTCTCTCCCCCAGTCTCCCTTTCTCCCCCAGTCTCCCTTTCTCCCCCAGTCTCCCTCTCTCCCCGTCTCCCTCTCTCCCCGTCTCCCTGTCTCCCCGTCTCCCTCTCTCCCCGTCTCCCTCTCTCCCCCCAGTCTCCTTCTCTCCCCACAGTCTCCTCCTCTCCCCGTCTCCCTCTCTACCCCCAGTCTCCCTCTCTCCCCGTCTCCCTCTCTCCCCGTCTCCCTGTCTCCCCGTCTCCCTCTCTCCCCGTCTCCCTCTCTCCCCCCAGTCTCCTTCTCTCCCCACAGTCTCCTCCTCTCCCCGTCTCTCTCTCTACCCCCAGTCTCTCTTTCCCCCCAGTCTCTCTCTCTCCCCAGTCTCTCTCTCCCCAGTCTCTCTCTCCCCCAGTCTCTCTCTACCCCCAGTCTCTCTCTCCCACCAGTCTCTCTCTCTCCCCAGTCTCTCTCTCCCCAGCCTCTCTCTCCCCAGTCTCTCTCCCCCCAGTCTCTCTCTCTCCCCAGTCTCTGTCTCCCCAGTCTCTCTCTCTCCCCAGTCTCTCTCTCTCCCCAGTCTCTCTCTCTCCCCAGTCTCTCTCTCTCCCCAGTCTCTCTCTCTCCCCAGTCTCTCTCTCTCCACAGTCTCTCTCTCTCCCGTCTCTCTCTCTCCCCAGTCTCCCTGTCTCCCCAGTCACTCTCTCTCTCCCCAGTCTCTCTCTCTCCCCAATCACTCTCCCCCCAGTCTCCCCCTCTCCCCCAGTCTCTCTCTCTCCCCGTCCCCCTCTCTACCCCCAGTCTCCCTCTCTCCCTCCAGTCTCCCTCTCTCCCCCCCCAGACTCTCTCTCCCCCCGTCTCTCTCTCCCCCCGTCTCTCTCTCCCCCCGTCTCTCTCTCCCCCCGTCTCTCTCTCCCCCCGTCTCTCTCTCCCCCAGTCTCTCTCTCCCCCCAGTCTCTCTCTCCCCCCAGTCTCTCTCTCTTCCCCAGTCTCTCTCTCCCCAGTCTCTCTCTCCCCCGTCTCTCTCTCCCCAGTCTCTATCTCCCCAGTCTCTCTCTCCTCAGTCTCGCTCTCCCCAGTCACTCTCTCCCCATTTTCTCTCACTCCAGTCTCTCTCTCTCCCTTCTCTCTCTCTCTCCCCGTCTCTCTCTCTCCCCACTCTCTCTCTCCCACAGTCTCTCTCTCCCCCAGTCTCTCTCTCACCCCCAGTCTCTCTCTCTCCCCCTGTCTCTCTCTCTCCCCAGTCTCTCTCTCTCCCCAGTCTCTCTCTCCCCCAATCTCTCTCTTCCCAGTCTTTCTCTCGCCTAGTCTCTATCTCTTTCCCAGTTTCTTTCTCTCTCCCAGTCTCACTCTCTACCAATCTCTCTCTCTCCCAACTCTCTCTCCCCGCAGTTTCTCTCTCTCCCCCAGTCTCCCTCTCTCCCCGTCTCCCTCTCTCCCCTATTCTCCCTCTCTCCCCCTGTCTCCCTCTCTCCCCCAGTCACCCTCTCTCCCCCAGTCTCTCTCTCTCCCCCAGTCTCTCTCTCTCCCCCAGTCTCCCACTCTCCCCCAGTCTCACTCTCTCCCCCAGTCTCCCTCTCTCCCCCAGTCTCCCTCTCTCCCCGTCTCCCTCTCTCCCCGTCTCCCTGTCTCCCCGTCTCCCTCTCTCCCCGTCTCCCTCTCTCCCCCCAGTCTCCTTCTCTCCCCACAGTCTCCTCCTCTCCCCGTCTCCCTCTCTACCCCCAGTCTCCCTCTCTCCCTCCAGTCTCCCTCTCTCCCCCCCAGTCTCTCTCTCCCCCCAGTCTCTCTCTCTCCCCAGTCTCTCTCTCCCCAGTCTCTCTCTCCCCCAGTCTCTCTCTACCCCCAGTCTCTCTCTCCCACCAGTCTCTCTCTCTCCCCAGTCTCTCTCTCCCCAGCCTCTCTCTCCCCAGTCTCTCTCCCCCCAGTCTCTCTCTCTCCCCAGTCTCTGTCTCCCCAGTCTCTCTCTCTCCCCAGTCTCTCTCTCTCCCCAGTCTCTCTCTCTCCACAGTCTCTCTCTCTCCCGTCTCTCTCTCTCCCCAGTCTCTCTGTCTCCCCAGTCACTCTCTCTCTCCCCAGTCTCTCTCTCTCCCCAATCACTCTCCCCCCAGTCTCTCTCTCCCCAGTCTCTCTCTCTCCCCAGTCTCTCTCTCTCCCCAGTCTCTCTCTCTCCCCAGTCTCTCTCTCTCCCCAGTCTCTCTCTCTCCCCAGTCTCTCTCTCTCCCCAGTCTCTCTCTCTCCCCAGTCTCTCTCCCCAGTCTCTCTCTCTCCCCAGTCTCTCTCTCTCCCCAGTCTCTCTCTCTCCCAGTCTCTCTCTCCCAGTCTCTCTCTTCGTCTCTCTCTCCCCCACTCTCTCTCTCCCAGTCTCTCTCTCTCCCAGTCTCTCTCTCCCAGTCTCTCTCTCTCCCAGTCTCTCTCTCTCCCAGTCTCTCTCTCCCCCCAGTCTCCCTCTCTCCCCCAGTCTCCCTTTCTCCCACCAGTCTCACTCTCTCCCCCCAGTCTCCCTCTCTCCCACCAGTCTCCCTCTCTAACCCCCAGTCTCTCTCTCTCTCTCCCCCAGTCCCTCTCTCTGCTAGTCTCTCTCTCCCAGTTTCTCTAACTCCCAGTCTCTCTCTTTCTCCCAGTCTCTCTGTCTCTCCCAGTCTATCTCTCTTTCCCAGTCTCTCTCTCTCCCAGTCTCTCTCTCTCCCAGTCTCTCTCTCTCCCAGTCTCTCTCTCTCCCAGTCTCTCTCTCTCCCAGTCTCTCTCTCTCCCAGTCTCTCTCTCTCCCAGTCTCTATCTCTCCCAGTCTTTCTCTCCCCCAGTCTCTCTCTCCCCCCAGTCTCTCTCTCCCCCCAGTCTCTCTCTCCCCCCAGTCTCTCTCTCTACCCCCAGTCTCTCTCTCTACCCCCAGTCTCTCTCTCCCCCCAGTCTCTTTCTCCCCCCAGTCTCTTTCTCCCCCCAGTATCTCTCTCCCCCAGTCTCTCTCTCCCCCCAGTCTCTCTCTCTCCCCAGTCTCTCTCTCCCCCAGTCTCTCTCGCCCCCAGTCTCTATCTCCACCAGTCTCTCTCTCCCCCCAGTCTCCCTCTCTCACGCCCAGTCCCTCTCTCTGCCAGTCTCTCTCTCTCCCAGTCTCACTCTCCCAGTCTCTCTCTCTCTCCCAGTCTCTTTCTCTCCCAGTCTCTCTATATCCCAGTCTCTCACTCTCCCAGTCTCTCTCCCTCCCAGTCTCTCTCTCCCCCCCCAGTCTCTCTCTCCCCCCAGTCTCTCTTTCTTCCCCCAGTCTCTCTCTCCCCCAGACTCTCTCTCCCCCAGTCTCTCTCTTCCCAGTCTCTCTCTCGCCTAGTCTCTATCTCTGTCCCAGTTTCTTTCTCTCTCCCAGTCTCACTCTCTCCCCTGTCTCTCTCTCTCCCCAAATCTCTCTCTCTCCCTCTCCCCAATCTCTCTCCCTCTACCCAATCTCTCTCCCTCTCCCAAATCTCTCTCTCTTCCAATCTCCCTCTCTTCCTGTCTCTCTCTCTCCCGTTACTCTCTCCCCCATTCTCTCTCTCACCCCCGTCTTTCTCTCTCTCCCAGTCTCTATCTCCCCGCCAGTCTCTCTCTCCCCCAGTCTCTCTCTCCCCCAGTCTCTCTCTCTCCCCAGTCTCTCTCTCTCCCCAGTCTCTCTCTCTCCCCAGTCTCTCTCTCTCTCCAGTCTCTCTCTCTCCCCAGTCTCTCTCTCTCTCCCCAGTCTCTCTCTCTCCCCAGTCTCTCTCTCTCCCCAGTCTCTCTCTCCCCAGTCTCTCTCTCCCCCCAGTCTCCCTCTCTCCCCCCAGTCTCTTTCTCCCCCCAGTATCTCTCTCCCCCAGTCTCTCTCTCCCCCCAGTCTCTCTCTCCCCCCAGTCTCTCTCTCCCCCCAGTCTCTCTCTACCCCCAGTCTCTCTCTCTTCCCCCAGTCTCTCTCTCCCCCCAGTCTCTTTCTCCCCCCAGTCTCTTTCTCCCCCCAGTATCTCTCTCCCCCAGTCTCTCTCTCCCCCAGTCTCTCTCTCCCCCCAGTCTCTCTCTCCCCCCAGTCTCTCTCTCCCCCAGTCTCTCTCGCCCCCAGTCTCTATCTCCACCAGTCTCTCTCTCCCCCCAGTCTCCCTCTCTCACCCCCAGTCCCTCTCTCTGCCAGTCTCTCTCTCTCCCAGTCTCACTCTCCCAGTCTCTCTCTCTCTCCCAGTCTCTTTCTCTCCCAGTCTCTCTATATCCCAGTCTCTCTCTCTCCCAGTCTCTCTCCCTCCCAGTCTCTCTCTCCCCCCCCAGTCTCTCTCTCCCCCCAGTCTCTCTTTCTTCCCCCAGTCTCTCTCTCCCCCAGACTCTCTCTCCCCCAGTCTCTCTCTTCCCAGTCTCTCTCTCGCCTAGTCTCTATCTCTGTCCCAGTTTCTTTCTCTCTCCCAGTCTCACTCTCTTCCCTGTCTCTCTCTCTCCCCAAATCTCTCTCTCTCCCTCTCCCCAATCTCTCTCCCTCTACCCAATCTCTCTCCCTCTCCCCAATCTCTCTCTCTTCCAATCTCCCTCTCTTCCTGTCTCTCTCTCTCCCGTTACTCTCTCCCCCATTCTCTCTCTCACCCCCGTCTTTCTCTCTCTCCCAGTCTCTATCTCCCCGCCAGTCTCTCTCTCCGCCAGTCTCTCTCCCCCAGTCTCTCTCTCTCCCCTAGTCTCTCTTTCTCTCATCCCCAATCTCTCTCTCTCCCCCCAGTCTCTCTCTACCAGTCTCTCTCTCTCCCCGCAGTCTCTGTCTCTCCCCAGTCTCTCTCTCCCCCAGTCTCTCTCTCCCCCAGTCTCTCTCTCTCCCCAGTCTCTCTCTCTCCCCAGTCTCTCTCTCTCCCCAGTCTCTCTCTCTCTCCAGTCTCTCTCTCTCCCCAGTCTCTCTCTCTCTCCCCAGTCTCTCTCTCTCCCCAGTCTCTCTCTCTCCCCAGTCTCTCTCTCCCCAGTCTCTCTCTCCCCCCAGTCTCCCTCTCTCCACCCAGTCTCCCTCTCTCCCACCAGTCTCCCTCTCTCACCCCCAGTCTCTCTCTCTCTCTCCCCCAGTCCCTCTCTCTCCGCCAGTCTCTCTCTCCCAGTGTCTCTCTCTCCCAGTCTCTCTCTCTCCCAGTCTCTCTCTCTCCCAGTCTCTCTCTCCCCCCAGTCTCTCTCTCCTCAAGTCTTTCTCATTCTTCCCCCAGTCTCTCTCTCCCCCAGTCTCTCTCTTCCCAGTCTTTCTCTCGCCTAGTCTCTATCTCTTTCCCAGTTTCTTTCTCTCTCCCAGTCTCACTCTCTACCAATCTCTCTCTCTCCCAACTCTCTCTCCCCGCAGTTTCTCTCTCTCCCCCAGTCTCCCTCTCTCCCCCAGTCTCCCTCTCTCCCCCAGTCTCCCTCTCTTCCCCAGTCTCCCTCTCTCCCCCAGTCTCCCTCTCTCCCCCAGACTCCCTCTCTCCCCCAGTCTCCCTCTCTCCCCCAGTCTCCTTCTCTCCCCCCAGTCTCCTCCTCTCCCCGTCTCCCTCTCTACCCCCAGTCTCCCTCTCTCCCTCCAGTCTCCCTCTCTCCCCCCCAGACTCTCTCTCCCCCCGTCTCTCTCTCCCCCCATCTCTCTCTCCCCCCATCTCTCTCTCCCCCAGTCTCTCTCTCCCCCCAGTCTCTCTCTCCCCCCAGTCTCTCTCTCCCCCCAGTCTCTCTCTCTCTTCCCCAGTCTCTCTCCCCAGTCTCTCTCTCTCTCCCCAGTTTCTCTCTCCCCAGTCTCTCTCTCCCCAGTCTTGCTCTCCCCAGTCACCCTCTCCCCATTTTCTCTCTCCAGTCTCTCTCTCTCCCTTCTCTCTCTCTCTTCCCATCTCTCTCTCTCCCCGTATCTCTCTCCCCATCTCTCTCTCTCCCCCAGTCTCTCTCTCGCCCCCAGTCTCTCTCCCCCAGTCTCTCTCTCCCCAGTCTCTCTCTCCCCCTAGTCTCTCTCTCCCCAAGTCTCTCTCTCCCCCCAGTCTCTCTCTCCCCCCAGTCTCTCTCTCCCCCCAGTCTCTCTCTCCCCCCAGTCTCTCTCTCCCCCCAGTCTCTCTCTCCTCAAGTCTCTCGCTTTCTCCCCCCAGTCTCTCCCTCTCTCACTCCCCCCAGACTCTCTCTCCCCCAGTCTCTCTCTTCCCAGTCTCTCTCTCGCCTAGTCTCTATCTCTCTCCCAGTTTCTTTCTCTCTCCCAGTCTCACTCTCTACCAATCTCTCTCTCCCAACTCTCTCTCCCCCAGTCTCACTCTCTCCCCTGTCTCTCTCTCCCCAAATCTCTCTCTCTCTCCTCTCCCCAATCTCTCTCCCTCTCCCCAATCTCTCTCCCTCTCCCCAATCTCTCTCTCTTCCAATCTCCCTCTCTTCCTGTCTCTCTCTCTCCCGTTACTCTCTCCCCCATTCTCTCTCTCACCCCCGTCTTTCTCTCTCTCCCAGTCTCTATCTCCCCGCCAGTCTCTCTCTCCGCCAGTCTCTCTCCCCCAGTCTCTCTCTCTCCCCTAGTCTCTCTTTCTCTCATCCCCAATCTCTCTCTCTCCCCCCAGTCTCTCTCTACCAGTCTCTCTCTCTCCCCCAGTCTCCCTCTCTCCCCCAGTCTCCCTCTCTTCCCCAGTCTCTCTCTCTCCCCCAGTCTCTCTCTTCCCAGTCTTTCTCTCGTCTAGTCTCTATCTCTTTCCGAGTTTCTTTCTCTCTCCCAGTCTCACTCTCTACCAATCTCTCTCTCTCCCAACTCTCTCTCCCCGCAGTTTCTCTCTCTCCCCCAGTCTCCCTCTCTCCCCCAGTCTCCCTCTCTTCCCCAGTCTTCCACTCTCCCCCAGTCTCCCTCTCTCCCCCAGTCTCCCTCTCTCCCCCAGTCTCCCTCTCTCCCCCAGTCTCCCCCTCTCCCCCAGTCTCCCTCTCTCCCCGTCCCCCTCTCTCCCCGTCCCCCTCTCTCCCCGTCTCCCTCTCTCCCCCCAGTCTCTCTCTCCCCCTGTCTCCTTCTCTCCCCCAGTCTCCTTCTCTCCCCCCAGTCTCCTCCTCTCCCCGTTTCCCTCTCTACCCCAGTCTCCCTCTCTCCCTCCAGTCTCCCTCTCTCCCCCCCCAGACTCTCTCTCCCCCCGTCTCTCTCTCCCCCCGTCTCTCTCTCCCCCGTCTCTATCTCCCCCAGTCTCTCTCTCCCCCCAGTCTCTCTCTCCCCCCAGTCTCTCTCTCTTCCCCAGTCTCTCTCTCCCCAGTCTCTCTCTCCCCCGTCTCTCTCTCCCCAGTCTCTATCTCCCCAGTCTCTCTCTCCTCAGTCTCGCTCTCCCCAGTCACTCTCTCCCCATTTTCTCTCTCCCAGTCTCACTCTCTACCAATCTCTCTCTCTCCCAACTCTCTCTCCCCGCAGTTTCTCTCTCTCCCCCAGTCTCCCTCTCTCCCCGTCTCCCTCTCTCCCCTATTCTCCCTCTCTCCCCCTGTCTCCCTCTCTCCCCCAGTCTCACTCTCTCCCCCAGTCTCTCTCTCTCCCCCAGTCTCTCTCTCTCCCCCAGTCTCCCTCTCTCCCCCAGTCTCCCTCTCTCCCCCAGTCTCCCTTTCTCCCCCAGTCTCCCTTTCTCCCCCAGTCTCCCTCTCTCCCCGTCTCCCTCTCTCCCCGTCTCCCTGTCTCCCCGTCTCCCTCTCTCCCCGTCTCCCTCTCTCCCCCCAGTCTCCTTCTCTCCCCACAGTCTCCTCCTCTCCCCGTCTCCCTCTCTACCCCCAGTCTCCCTCTCTCCCCGTCTCCCTCTCTCCCCGTCTCCCTGTCTCCCCGTCTCCCTCTCTCCCCGTCTCCCTCTCTCCCCCCAGTCTCCTTCTCTCCCCACAGTCTCCTCCTCTCCCCGTCTCTCTCTCTACCCCCAGTCTCTCTCTCCCCCCAGTCTCTCTCTCTCCCCAGTCTCTCTCTCCCCAGTCTCTCTCTCCCCCAGTCTCTCTCTACCCCCAGTCTCTCTCTCCCACCAGTCTCTCTCTCTCCCCAGTCTCTCTCTCCCCAGCCTCTCTCTCCCCAGTCTCTCTCCCCCCAGTCTCTCTCTCTCCCCAGTCTCTGTCTCCCCAGTCTCTCTCTCTCCCCATTCTCTCTCTCTCCCCAGTCTCTCTCTCTCCCCAGTCTCTCTCTCTCCCCAGTCTCTCTCTCTCCCCAGTCTCTCTCTCTCCACAGTCTCTCTCTCTCCCGTCTCTCTCTCTCCCCAGTCTCTCTGTCTCCCCAGTCACTCTCTCTCTCCCCAGTCTCTCTCTCTCCCCAATCACTCTCCCCCCAGTCTCCCCCTCTCCCCCAGTCTCTCTCTCTCCCCGTCCCCCTCTCTACCCCCAGTCTCCCTCTCTCCCTCCAGTCTCCCTCTCTCCCCCCCCAGACTCTCTCTCCCCCCGTCTCTCTCTCCCCCCGTCTCTCTCTCCCCCCGTCTCTCTCTCCCCCCGTCTCTATCTCCCCCAGTCTCTCTCTCCCCCCAGTCTCTCTCTCCCCCCAGTCTCTCTCTCTTCCCCAGTCTCTCTCTCCCCAGTCTCTCTCTCCCCCGTCTCTCTCTCCCCAGTCTCTATCTCCCCAGTCTCTCTCTCCTCAGTCTCGCTCTCCCCAGTCACTCTCTCCCCATTTTCTCTCACTCCAGTCTCTCTCTCTCCCTTCTCTCTCTCTCTCCCCGTCTCTCTCTCTCCCCACTCTCTCTCTCCCACAGTCTCTCTCTCCCCCAGTCTCTCTCTCACCCCCAGTCTCTCTCTCTCCCCCTGTCTCTCTCTCTCCCCAGTCTCTCTCTCTCCCCAGTCTCTCTCTCCCCCAATCTCTCTCTTCCCAGTCTTTCTCTCGCCTAGTCTCTATCTCTTTCCCAGTTTCTTTCTCTCTCCCAGTCTCACTCTCTACCAATCTCTCTCTCTCCCAACTCTCTCTCCCCGCAGTTTCTCTCTCTCCCCCAGTCTCCCTCTCTCCCCGTCTCCCTCTCTCCCCTATTCTCCCTCTCTCCCCCTGTCTCCCTCTCTCCCCCAGTCACCCTCTCTCCCCCAGTCTCTCTCTCTCCCCCAGTCTCTCTCTCTCCCCCAGTCTCCCACTCTCCCCCAGTCTCACTCTCTCCCCCAGTCTCCCTCTCTCCCCCAGTCTCCCTCTCTCCCCGTCTCCCTCTCTCCCCGTCTCCCTGTCTCCCCGTCTCCCTCTCTCCCCGTCTCCCTCTCTCCCCCCAGTCTCCTTCTCTCCCCACAGTCTCCTCCTCTCCCCGTCTCCCTCTCTACCCCCAGTCTCCCTCTCTCCCTCCAGTCTCCCTCTCTCCCCCCCAGTCTCTCTCTCCCCCCAGTCTCTCTCTCTCCCCAGTCTCTCTCTCCCCAGTCTCTCTCTCCCCCAGTCTCTCTCTACCCCCAGTCTCTCTCTCCCACCAGTCTCTCTCTCTCCCCAGTCTCTCTCTCCCCAGCCTCTCTCTCCCCAGTCTCTCTCCCCCCAGTCTCTCTCTCTCCCCAGTCTCTGTCTCCCCAGTCTCTCTCTCTCCCCAGTCTCTCTCTCTCCCCAGTCTCTCTCTCTCCACAGTCTCTCTCTCTACCGTCTCTCTCTCTCCCCAGTCTCTCTGTCTCCCCAGTCACTCTCTCTCTCCCCAGTCTCTCTCTCTCCCCAATCACTCTCCCCCCAGTCTCTCTCTCCCCAGTCTCTCTCTCTCCCCAGTCTCTCTCTCCCCAGTCTCTCTCTCTCCCCAGTCTCTCTCTCTCCCCAGTCTCTCTCTCTCCCCAGTCTCTCTCTCTCCCCAGTCTCTCTCTCTCCCCAGTCTCTCTCTCTCCCCAGTCTCTCTCTCTCCCCAGTCTCTCTCTCTCCCCAGTCTCTCTCTCTCCCAGTCTCTCTCTCCCAGTCTCTCTCTTCGTCTCTCTCTCCCCCACTCTCTCTCTCCCAGTCTCTCTCTCTCCCAGTCTCTCTCTCCCAGTCTCTCTCTCTCCCAGTCTCTCTCTCTCCCAGTCTCTCTCTCCCCCCAGTCTCCCTCTCTCCCCCAGTCTCCCTTTCTCCCACCAGTCTCACTCTCTCCCCCCAGTCTCCCTCTCTCCCACCAGTCTCCCTCTCTAACCCCCAGTCTCTCTCTCTCTCTCCCCCAGTCCCTCTCTCTGCTAGTCTCTCTCTCCCAGTTTCTCTAACTCCCAGTCTCTCTCTCTCTCCCAGTCTCTCTGTCTCTCCCAGTCTATCTCTCTTTCCCAGTCTCTCTCTCTCCCAGTCTCTCTCTCTCCCAGTCTCTCTCTCTCCCAGTCTCTCTCTCTCCCAGTCTCTCTCTCTCCCAGTCTCTCTCTCTCCCAGTCTCTCTCTCTCCCAGTCTCTATCTCTCCCAGTCTTTCTCTCCCCAGTCTCTCTCTCCCCCCAGTCTCTCTCTCCCCCCAGTCTCTCTCTCCCCCCAGTCTCTCTCTCTACCCCCAGTCTCTCTCTCTACCCCCAGTCTCTCTCTCCCCCCAGTCTCTTTCTCCCCCCAGTCTCTTTCTCCCCCCAGTATCTCTCTCCCCCAGTCTCTCTCTCCCCCCAGTCTCTCTCTCCCCCCAGTCTCTCTCTCCCCCCAGTCTCTCTCTCCCCCAGTCTCTCTCGCCCCCAGTCTCTATCTCCACCAGTCTCTCTCTCCCCCCAGTCTCCCTCTCTCACCCCCAGTCCCTCTCTCTGCCAGTCTCTCTCTCTCCCAGTCTCACTCTCCCAGTCTCTCTCTCTCTCCCAGTCTCTTTCTCTCCCAGTCTCTCTATATCCCAGTCTCTCACTCTCCCAGTCTCTCTCCCTCCCAGTCTCTCTCTCCCCCCCCAGTCTCTCTCTCCCCCCAGTCTCTCTTTCTTCCCCCAGTCTCTCTCTCCCCCAGACTCTCTCTCCCCCAGTCTCTCTCTTCCCAGTCTCTCTCTCGCCTAGTCTCTATCTCTGTCCCAGTTTCTTTCTCTCTCCCAGTCTCACTCTCTCCCCTGTCTCTCTCTCTCCCCAAATCTCTCTCTCTCCCTCTCCCCAATCTCTCTCCCTCTACCCAATCTCTCTCCCTCTCCCCAATCTCTCTCTCTTCCAATCTCCCTCTCTTCCTGTCTCTCTCTCTCCCGTTACTCTCTCCCCCATTCTCTCTCTCACCCCCGTCTTTCTCTCTCTCCCAGTCTCTATCTCCCCGCCAGTCTCTCTCTCCCCCAGTCTCTCTCTCCCCCAGTCTCTCTCTCTCCCCAGTCTCTCTCTCTCCCCAGTCTCTCTCTCTCCCCAGTCTCTCTCTCTCTCCAGTCTCTCTCTCTCCCCAGTCTCTCTCTCTCTCCCCAGTCTCTCTCTCTCCCCAGTCTCTCTCTCTCCCCAGTCTCTCTCTCCCCAGTCTCTCTCTCCCCCCAGTCTCCCTCTCTCCCCCCAGTCTCTTTCTCCCCCCAGTATCTCTCTCCCCCAGTCTCTCTCTCCCCCCAGTCTCTCTCTCCCCCCAGTCTCTCTCTCCCCCCAGTCTCTCTCTACCCCCAGTCTCTCTCTCTTCCCCCAGTCTCTCTCTCCCCCCAGTCTCTTTCTCCCCCCAGTCTCTTTCTCCCCCCAGTATCTCTCTCCCCCAGTCTCTCTCTCCCCCAGTCTCTCTCTCCCCCCAGTCTCTCTCTCCCCCCAGTCTCTCTCTCCCCCAGTCTCTCTCGCCCCCAGTCTCTATCTCCACCAGTCTCTCTCTCCCCCCAGTCTCCCTCTCTCACCCCCAGTCCCTCTCTCTGCCAGTCTCTCTCTCTCCCAGTCTCACTCTCCCAGTCTCTCTCTCTCTCCCAGTCTCTTTCTCTCCCAGTCTCTCTATATCCCAGTCTCTCTCTCTCCCAGTCTCTCTCCCTCCCAGTCTCTCTCTCCCCCCCCAGTCTCTCTCTCCCCCCAGTCTCTCTTTCTTCCCCCAGTCTCTCTCTCCCCCAGACTCTCTCTCCCCCAGTCTCTCTCTTCCCAGTCTCTCTCTCGCCTAGTCTCTATCTCTGTCCCAGTTTCTTTCTCTCTCCCAGTCTCACTCTCTTCCCTGTCTCTCTCTCTCCCCAAATCTCTCTCTCTCCCTCTCCCCAATCTCTCTCCCTCTACCCAATCTCTCTCCCTCTCCCCAATCTCTCTCTCTTCCAATCTCCCTCTCTTCCTGTCTCTCTCTCTCCCGTTACTCTCTCCCCCATTCTCTCTCTCACCCCCGTCTTTCTCTCTCTCCCAGTCTCTATCTCCCCGCCAGTCTCTCTCTCCGCCAGTCTCTCTCCCCCAGTCTCTCTCTCTCCCCTAGTCTCTCTTTCTCTCATCCCCAATCTCTCTCTCTCCCCCCAGTCTCTCTCTACCAGTCTCTCTCTCTCCCCGCAGTCTCTGTCTCTCCCCAGTCTCTCTCTCCCCCAGTCTCTCTCTCCCCCAGTCTCTCTCTCTCCCCAGTCTCTCTCTCTCCCCAGTCTCTCTCTCTCCCCAGTCTCTCTCTCTCTCCAGTCTCTCTCTCTCCCCAGTCTCTCTCTCTCTCCCCAGTCTCTCTCTCTCCCCAGTCTCTCTCTCTCCCCAGTCTCTCTCTCCCCAGTCTCTCTCTCCCCCCAGTCTCCCTCTCTCCACCCAGTCTCCCTCTCTCCCACCAGTCTCCCTCTCTCACCCCCAGTCTCTCTCTCTCTCTCCCCCAGTCCCTCTCTCTCCGCCAGTCTCTCTCTCCCAGTGTCTCTCTCTCCCAGTCTCTCTCTCTCCCAGTCTCTCTCTCCCCCCAGTCTCTCTCTCCTCAAGTCTTTCTCATTCTTCCCCCAGTCTCTCTCTCCCCCAGTCTCTCTCTTCCCAGTCTTTCTCTCGCCTAGTCTCTATCTCTTTCCCAGTTTCTTTCTCTCTCCCAGTCTCACTCTCTACCAATCTCTCTCTCTCCCAACTCTCTCTCCCCGCAGTTTCTCTCTCTCCCCCAGTCTCCCTCTCTCCCCCAGTCTCCCTCTCTCCCCCAGTCTCCCTCTCTTCCCCAGTCTCCCTCTCTCCCCCAGTCTCCCTCTCTCCCCCAGACTCCCTCTCTCCCCCAGTCTCCCTCTCTCCCCCAGTCTCCTTCTCTCCCCCCAGTCTCCTCCTCTCCCCGTCTCCCTCTCTACCCCCAGTCTCCCTCTCTCCCTCCAGTCTCCCTCTCTCCCCCCCAGACTCTCTCTCCCCCCGTCTCTCTCTCCCCCCATCTCTCTCTCCCCCAGTCTCTCTCTCCCCCCAGTCTCTCTCTCCCCCCAGTCTCTCTCTCCCCCCAGTCTCTCTCTCTCTTCCCCAGTCTCTCTCCCCAGTCTCTCTCTCTCTCCCCAGTTTCTCTCTCCCCAGTCTCTCTCTCCCCAGTCTTGCTCTCCCCAGTCACCCTCTCCCCATTTTCTCTCTCCAGTCTCTCTCTCTCCCTTCTCTCTCTCTCTTCCCATCTCTCTCTCTCCCCGTATCTCTCTCCCCATCTCTCTCTCTCCCCCAGTCTCTCTCTCGCCCCCAGTCTCTCTCCCCCAGTCTCTCTCTCCCCAGTCTCTCTCTCCCCCTAGTCTCTCTCTCCCCCAAGTCTCTCTCTCCCCCCAGTCTCTCTCTCCCCCCAGTCTCTCTCTCCCCCCAGTCTCTCTCTCCCCCCAGTCTCTCTCTCCCCCCAGTCTCTCTCTCCTCAAGTCTCTCGCTTTCTCCCCCTAGTCTCTCCCTCTCTCACTCCCCCCAGACTCTCTCTCCCCCAGTCTCTCTCTTCCCAGTCTCTCTCTCTCGCCTAGTCTCTATCTCTCTCCCAGTTTCTTTCTCTCTCCCAGTCTCACTCTCTACCAATCTCTCTCTCCCAACTCTCTCTCCCCCAGTCTCACTCTCTCCCCTGTCTCTCTCTCCCCAAATCTCTCTCTCTCTCCTCTCCCCAATCTCTCTCCCTCTCCCCAATCTCTCTCCCTCTCCCCAATCTCTCTCTCTTGCAATCTCCCTCTCTTCCAGTCTCTCTCTCTCCCGTTACTCTCTCCCCCATTCTCTCTCTCATCCCCGTCTTTCTCTCTCTCCCAGTCTCTATCTCCCCCCCAGTCTCTCTCTCTCCACCAGTCTCTCTCCCCCAGTCTCTCTCTCTCTCCCCCAGTCTCTCTTTCTCTCATCCCCAATCTCTCTTTCTCCCCCCAGTCTCTTTCTCCCCCCAGTATCTCTCTCCCCCAGTCTCTCTCTCCCCCCAGTCTCTCTCTCCCCCCAGTCTCTCTCTCCCCCAGTCTCTCTCGCCCCCAGTCTCTATCTCCACCAGTCTCTCTCTCCCCCCAGTCTCCCTCTCTCACCCCCAGTCCCTCTCTCTGCCAGTCTCTCACTCTCCCAGTCTCTCTCCCTCCCAGTCTCTCTCTCCCCCCCCAGTCTCTCTCTCCCCCCAGTCTCTCTTTCTTCCCCCAGTCTCTCTCTCCCCCAGACTCTCTCTCCCCCAGTCTCTCTCTTCCCAGTCTCTCTCTCGCCTAGTCTCTATCTCTGTCCCAGTTTCTTTCTCTCTCCCAGTCTCACTCTCTCCCCTGTCTCTCTCTCTCCCCAAATCTCTCTCTCTCCCTCTCCCCAATCTCTCTCCCTCTACCCAATCTCTCTCCCTCTCCCCAATCTCTCTCTCTTCCAATCTCCCTCTCTTCCTGTCTCTCTCTCTCCCGTTACTCTCTCCCCCATTCTCTCTCTCACCCCCGTCTTTCTCTCTCTCCCAGTCTCTATCTCCCCGCCAGTCTCTCTCTCCCCCAGTCTCTCTCTCCCCCAGTCTCTCTCTCTCCCCAGTCTCTCTCTCCCCAGTCTCTCTCTCTCCCCAGTCTCTCTCTCTCTCCAGTCTCTCTCTCTCCCCAGTCTCTCTCTCTCTCCCCAGTCTCTCTCTCTCCCCAGTCTCTCTCTCTCCCCAGTCTCTCTCTCCCCAGTCTCTCTCTCCCCCCAGTCTCCCTCTCTCCCCCCAGTCTCTTTCTCCCCCCAGTATCTCTCTCCCCCAGTCTCTCTCTCCCCCCAGTCTCTCTCTCCCCCCAGTCTCTCTCTCCCCCCAGTCTCTCTCTCTACCCCCAGTCTCTCTCTCTTCCCCCAGTCTCTCTCTCCCCCCAGTCTCTTTCTCCCCCCAGTCTCTTTCTCCCCCCAGTATCTCTCTCCCCCAGTCTCTCTCTCCCCCCAGTCTCTCTCTCCCCCCAGTCTCTCTCTCCCCCAGTCTCTCTCGCCCCCAGTCTCTATCTCCACCAGTCTCTCTCTCCCCCCAGTCTCCCTCTCTCACCCCCAGTCCCTCTCTCTGCCAGTCTCTCTCTCTCCCAGTCTCACTCTCCCAGTCTCTCTCTCTCTCCCAGTCTCTTTCTCTCCCAGTCTCTCTATATCCCAGTCTCTCTCTCTCCCAGTCTCTCTCCCTCCCAGTCTCTCTCTCCCCCCCCAGTCTCTCTCTCCCCCCAGTCTCTCTTTCTTCCCCCAGTCTCTCTCTCCCCCAGACTCTCTCTCCCCCAGTCTCTCTCTTCCCAGTCTCTCTCTCGCCTAGTCTCTATCTCTGTCCCAGTTTCTTTCTCTCTCCCAGTCTCACTCTCTTCCCTGTCTCTCTCTCTCCCCAAATCTCTCTCTCTCCCTCTCCCCAATCTCTCTCCCTCTACCCAATCTCTCTCCCTCTCCCCAATCTCTCTCTCTTCCAATCTCCCTCTCTTCCTGTCTCTCTCTCTCCCGTTACTCTCTCCCCCATTCTCTCTCTCACCCCCGTCTTTCTCTCTCTCCCAGTCTCTATCTCCCCGCCAGTCTCTCTCTCCGCCAGTCTCTCTCCCCCAGTCTCTCTCTCTCTCCCCTAGTCTCTCTTTCTCTCATCCCCAATCTCTCTCTCTCCCCCCAGTCTCTCTCTACCAGTCTCTCTCTCTCCCCGCAGTCTCTGTCTCTCCCCAGTCTCTCTCTCCCCCAGTCTCTCTCTCCCCCAGTCTCTCTCTCTCCCCAGTCTCTCTCTCTCCCCAGTCTCTCTCTCTCCCCAGTCTCTCTCTCTCTCCAGTCTCTCTCTCTCCCCAGTCTCTCTCTCTCTCCCCAGTCTCTCTCTCTCTCCCCAGTCTCTCTCTCTCCCCAGTCTCTCTCTCTCCCCAGTCTCTCTCTCCCCAGTCTCTCTCTCCCCCCAGTCTCCCTCTCTCCACCCAGTCTCCCTCTCTCCCACCAGTCTCCCTCTCTCACCCCCAGTCTCTCTCTCTCTCTCCCCCAGTCCCTCTCTCTGCCAGTCTCTCTCTCCCAGTGTCTCTCTCTCCCAGTCTCTCTCTCTCCCAGTCTCTCTCTCCCCCCAGTCTCTCTCTCCTCAAGTCTTTCTCATTCTTCCCCCAGTCTCTCTCTCCCCCAGTCTCTCTCTTCCCAGTCTTTCTCTCGCCTAGTCTCTATCTCTTTCCCAGTTTCTTTCTCTCTCCCAGTCTCACTCTCTACCAATCTCTCTCTCTCCCAACTCTCTCTCCCCGCAGTTTCTCTCTCTCCCCCAGTCTCCCTCTCTCCCCCAGTCTCCCTCTCTCCCCCAGTCTCCCTCTCTTCCCCAGTCTCCCTCTCTCCCCCAGTCTCCCTCTCTCCCCCAGACTCCCTCTCTCCCCCAGTCTCCCTCTCTCCCCCAGTCTCCTTCTCTCCCCCCAGTCTCCTCCTCTCCTCGTCTCCCTCTCTACCCCCAGTCTCCCTCTCTCCCTCCAGTCTCCCTCTCTCCCCCCCAGACTCTCTCTCCCCCCGTCTCTCTCTCCCCCCATCTCTCTCTCCCCCAGTCTCTCTCTCCCCCCAGTCTCTCTCTCCCCCCAGTCTCTCTCTCCCCCCAGTCTCTCTCTCTCTTCCCCAGTCTCTCTCCCCAGTCTCTCTCTCTCTCCCCAGTTTCTCTCTCCCCAGTCTCTCTCTCCCCAGTCTTGCTCTCCCCAGTCACCCTCTCCCCATTTTCTCTCTCCAGTCTCTCTCTCTCCCTTCTCTCTCTCTCTTCCCATCTCTCTCTCTCCCCGTATCTCTCTCCCCATCTCTCTCTCTCCCCCAGTCTCTCTCTCGCCCCCAGTCTCTCTCCCCCAGTCTCTCTCTCCCCAGTCTCTCTCTCCCCCTAGTCTCTCTCTCCCCCAAGTCTCTCTCTCCCCCCAGTCTCTCTCTCCCCCCAGTCTCTCTCTCCCCCAGTCTCTCTCTCCCCCCAGTCTCTCTCTCCCCCCAGTCTCTCTCTCCTCAAGTCTCTCGCTTTCTCCCCCCAGTCTCTCCCTCTCTCACTCCCCCCAGACTCTCTCTCCCCCAGTCTCTCTCTTCCCAGTCTCTCTCTCGCCTAGTCTCTATCTCTCTCCCAGTTTCTTTCTCTCTCCCAGTCTCACTCTCTACCAATCTCTCTCTCCCAACTCTCTCTCCCCCAGTCTCACTCTCTCCCCTGTCTCTCTCTCCCCAAATCTCTCTCTCTCTCCTCTCCCCAATCTCTCTCCTTCTCCCCAATCTCTCTCCCTCTCCCCAATCTCTCTCTCTTGCAATCTCCCTCTCTTCCAGTCTCTCTCTCTCCCGTTACTCTCTCCCCATTCTCTCTCTCATCCCCGTCTTTCTCTCTCTCCCAGTCTCTATCTCCCCCCCAGTCTCTCTCTCTCCACCAGTCTCTCTCCCCCAGTCTCTCTCTCTCTCCCCCAGTCTCTCTTTCTCTCATCCCCAATCTCTCTCTCTCCCCCCAGTCTCTCTCTACCAGTCTCCCTCTCTCCCCGCAGTCTCTCTCTCTCCCCAGTCTCTCTCTCCCCAGTCTCTCTCTCCCCCAGTCTCTCTCTCTCCCCCAGTCTCTCTCTCTCCCCCAGTCTCTCGCTCTCCCCCAGTCTCTCTCTCTCCCCAGTCTCTCTCTCTCCCCACTCTCTCTCTCCCCCAGTCTCTCTCTCTCCCCCAGTCTCTCTCTCTCCCCCAGTCTCTCTCTCACCCCCAGTCTCTCTCTCTCCCCCAGTCTCTCTCTCTCCCCAGTCTCTCTCTCTCCCCAGTCTCTCTCTCCCCCAATCTCTCTCTTCCCAGTCTTTCTCTCGCCTAGTCACTATCTCTTTCCCAGTTTCTTTCTCTCTCCCAGTCTCACTCTCTACCAATCTCTCTCTCTCCCAACTCTCTCTCCCCGCAGTTTCTCTCTCTCCCCCAGTCTTGCTCTCTCCCCGTCTCCCTCTCTCCCCTAGTCTCCCTCTCTCCCCCAGTCTCCCTCTCTCCCCCAGTCTCCCTCTCTCCCCCAGTCTCTCTCTCTCCCCCCGTCTCCCTCTCTTCCCCGTCTCCCTCTCTCCCCGTCTCCCTCTCTCCCCCAGTCTCTCTCTCCCCCTGTCTCCTTCTCTCCCCCTGTCTCCTTCTCTCCCCCAGTCTCCTTCTCTCCCCCCAGTCTCCTCCTCTCCCCGTCTCCCTCTCTACCCCCAGTCTCCCTCTCTCCCTCCAGTCTCCCTCTCTCCCCCCCCAGACTCTCTCTCCCCATCTCTCTCTCCCCCCGTCAATCTCTCCCCCAGTCTCTCTCTCCCCCCAGTCTCTCTCTCCCCCCAGTCTCTCTCTCTCCCCAGTCTCTCTCTCCCCAGTCTCTCTCTCCCCCAGTCTCTCTCTCCCCCCAGTCTCTCTCTCCCACCAGTCTCTCTCTCTCCCACCAGTCTCTCTCTCTCCCCAGTCTCTCTCTCCCCTGCCTCTCTCTCCCCAGTCTCTCTCCCCCCAGTCTCTCTTTCTCCCCAGTCTCTCTCTCCCCAGTCTCTCTCTCTCCCCAGTCTCTCTCTCTCCCCAGTCTCTCTCTCTCCCCAGTCTCTCTCTCTCCCCAGTCTCTCTCTCTCCCCAGTCTCTCTCTCTCCCCAGTCTCTCTCTCTCCCCAGTCTCTCTCTCTCCCCAGTCTCTCTCTCCCCAGTCTCTCTCTCCCCAGTCTCTCTCGCCCCCAGTCTCTATCTCCCCCAGTCTCTCTCTCCCGCCAGTCTCCCTCTCTCACCCCCAGTCCCTCTCTCTGCCAGTCTCTCTCTCTCCCAGTCTCACTCTCCCAGTCTCTCTCTCTCTCCCAGTCTCTTTCTCTCCCAGTCTCTCTATATCCCAGTCTCTCTATCTCCCAGTCTCTCTCTCCCCAGTCTCTCTCTCCCAGTTTCTCTCTCTCCCAGTCTCTCTCTCTCCCAGTCTCTCTCTCTCCCAGTCTCTCTCTCTCCCAGTCTCTCTCTCCCCCCAGTCTCTCTCTCCTCAAGTCTTTCTCATTCTTCCCCCAGTCTCTCTCTCCCCCAGTCTCTCTCTTCCCAGTCTTTCTCTCGCCTAGTCTCTATCTCTTTCCCAGTTTCTTTCTCTCTCCCATTCTCACTCTCTACCAATCTCTCTCTCTCCCAACTCTCTCTCCCCGCAGTTTCTCTCTCTCCCCCAGTCTCCCTCTCTCCCCCAATCTCCCTCTCTTCCCCAGTCTCCCTCTCTCCCCCAGTCTCCCTCTCTCCCCCAGTCTCCCTCTCTCCCCCAGTCTCCCTCTCTCCCCCAGTCTCCCCCTCTCCCCCAGTCTCCCCCTCTCCCCCAGTCTCCCTCTCTCCCCGTCTCCCTCTCTCCCCGTCTCCCTCTCTCCCCGTCTCCCTCTCTCCCCGTCTCCCTCTCACCCCCCAGTCTCTCTCTCCCCCTGTCTCCTTCTCTCCCCCAGTCTCCTTCTCTCCCCCCAGTCTCCTCCTCTCCCCGTCTCCCTCTCTACCCCCAGTCTCCCTCTCTCCCTCCAGTCTCCCTCTCTCCCCCACAGACACTCTCTCCCCCCCCCGTCTCTCTCTCCCCCCGTCTCAATCTCCCCCCGTCTCTCTCTCCCCCCAGTCTCTCTCTCCCCCCAGTCTCTCTCTCTCTTCCCCAGTCTCTCTCTCCCCAGTCTCTCTCTCTCTCCCCAGTTTCTCTCTCCCCAGTCTCTCTCTCCCCAGTCTCTCTCTCCCCAGTCTCTCTCTCCTCAGTCTCGCTCTCCCCAGTCACTCTCTCCCCATTTTCTCTCTCTCCAGTCTATCTCTCTCCCTTCTCTCTCTCTCTTCCCATCTCTCTCTCTCCCCGTCTCTCTCTCCCCATCTCTCTCTCTCCCCCAGTCTCTCTCCCGCAGTCACTCTCTCCCCAGTCTCTCTCTCCCCCTAGTCTCTCTCTCCCCCAGTCTCTCTCTTCCCCCAGTCTCTCTCTCCCCCCAGTCTCTCTCTCCACCCAGTCTCTCTCTCCCCCAGTCCCTCTCTCCTCAAGTCTCTCTCTTTCTCCCCCCAGTCTCTCCCCCTGTCTCCTTCTCTCCCCCTGTCTCCTTCTCTCCCCCAGTCTCCTTCTCTCCCCCCAGTCTCCTCTTCTCCCCGTCTCCCTCTCTACCCCCAGTCTCCCTCTCTCCCTCCAGTCTCCCTCTCTCCTCCCCCAGAGTCTCTCTCCCCCGTCTCTCTCTCCCCCCGTCAATCTCTCCCCCAGTCTCTCTCTCCCCCCAGTCTCTCTCTCCCCCCAGTCTCTCTCTCCCCCCAGTCTCTCTCTCTCCCCAGTCTCTCTCTCCCCCAGTCTCTCTCTCCCCCCAGTCTCTCTCTCCCACCAGTCTCTCTCTCTCCCCAGTCTCTCTCTCCCCAGCCACTCTCTCCCCAGTCTCTCTCTCTCCCCAGTCTCTCTCTCACCCCAGTCTCTCTCTCTCCCCAGTCTCTCTCTCTCCCCAGTCTCTCTCTCTCCCCAGTCTCTCTCTCTCCCCAGTCTCTCTCTCTCCCCATTCTCTCTCTCTCCCCAGTCTCTCTCTCTCCCCAGTCTCTCTCTCTCCCCAGTCTCTCTCTCCCCCAGTCTCTCTCTTCCCAGTCTTTCTCTCGCCTAGTCTCTATCTCTTTCCCAGTTTCTTTCTCTCTCCCATTCTCACTCTCTACCAATCTCTCTCTCTCCCAACTCTCTCTCCCCGCAGTTTCTCTCTCTCCCCCAGTCTCCCTCTCTCCCCCAGTCTCCCTCTCTTCCCCAGTCTCTCTCTCTCCCCCAGTCTCTCTCTTCCCAGTCTTTCTCTCGTCTAGTCTCTATCTCTTTCCGAGTTTCTTTCTCTCTCCCAGTCTCACTCTCTACCAATCTCTCTCTCTCCCAACTCTCTCTCCCCGCAGTTTCTCTCTCTCCCCCAGTCTCCCTCTCTCCCCCAGTCTCCCTCTCTTCCCCAGTCTTCCTCTCTCCCCCAGTCTCCCTCTCTCCCCCAGTCTCCCTCTCTCCCCCAGTCTCCCCCCTCCCCCAGTCTCCCTCTCTCCCCGTCCCCCTCTCTCCCCGTCCCCCTCTCTCCCCGTCCCCCTCTCTCCCCGTCTCCCTCTCTCCCCCCAGTCTCTCTCTCCCCCTGTCTCCTTCTCTCCCCCAGTCTCCTTCTCTCCCCCCAGACTCCCTCTCTCCCCCAGTCTCCCTCTCTCCCCCAGTCTCCTTCTCTCCCCCCAGTCTCCTCCTCTCCCCGTCTCCCTCTCTACCCCCAGTCTCCCTCTCTCCCTCCAGTCTCCCTCTCTCCCCCCCAGACTCTCTCTCCCCCCGTCTCTCTCTCCCCCCATCTCTCTCTCCCCCAGTCTCTCTCTCCCCCCAGTCTCTCTCTCCCCCCAGTCTCTCTCTCCCCCCAGTCTCTCTCTCTCTTCCCCAGTCTCTCTCCCCAGTCTCTCTCTCTCTCTCCCCAGTTTCTCTCTCCCCAGTCTCTCTCTCCCCAGTCTTGCTCTCCCCATTTTCTCTCTCCAGTCTCTCTCTCTCCCTTCTCTCTCTCTCTTCCCATCTCTCTCTCTCCCCGTATCTCTCTCCCCATCTCTCTCTCTCCCCCAGTCTCTCTCTCGCCCCCAGTCTCTCTCCCCCAGTCTCTCTCTCCCCAGTCTCTCTCTCCCCCTAGTCTCTCTCTCCCCCAAGTCTCTCTCTCCCCCCAGTCTCTCTCTCCCCCCAGTCTCTCTCTCCCCCCAGTCTCTCTCTCCCCCCAGTCTCTCTCTCCCCCCAGTCTCTCTCTCCTCAAGTCTCTCGCTTTCTCCCCCCAGTCTCTCCCTCTCTCACTCCCCCCAGACTCTCTCTCCCCCAGTCTCTCTCTTCCCAGTCTCTCTCTCGCCTAGTCTCTATCTCTCTCCCAGTTTCTTTCTCTCTCCCAGTCTCACTCTCTACCAATCTCTCTCTCCCAACTCTCTCTCCCCCAGTCTCACTCTCTCCCCTGTCTCTCTCTCCCCAAATCTCTCTCTCTCTCCTCTCCCCAATCTCTCTCCCTCTCCCCAATCTCTCTCCCTCTCCCCAATCTCTCTCTCTTGCAATCTCCCTCTCTTCCAGTCTCTCTCTCTCCCGTTACTCTCTCCCCCATTCTCTCTCTCATCCCCGTCTTTCTCTCTCTCCCAGTCTCTATCTCCCCCCCAGTCTCTCTCTCTCCACCAGTCTCTCTCCCCCAGTCTCTCTCTCTCTCCCCCAGTCTCTCTTTCTCTCATCCCCAATCTCTCTCTCTCCCCCCAGTCTCTCTCTACCAGTCTCCCTCTCTCCCCGCAGTCTCTCTCTCTCCCCAGTCTCTCTCTCCCCCAGTCTCTCTCTCCCCCAGTCTCTCTCTCTCCCCCAGTCTCTCTCTCTCCCCCAGTCTCTCGCTCTCCCCCAGTCTCTCTCTCTCCCCAGTCTCTCTCTCTCCCCACTCTCTCTCTCCCCCAGTCTCTCTCTCTCCCCCAGTCTCTCTCTCTCCCCCAGTCTCTCTCTCACCCCCAGTCTCTCTCTCTCCCCCAGTCTCTCTCTCTCCCCAGTCTCTCTCTCTCCCCAGTCTCTCTCTCCCCCAATCTCTCTCTTCCCAGTCTTTCTCTCGCCTAGTCACTATCTCTTTCCCAGTTTCTTTCTCTCTCCCAGTCTCACTCTCTACCAATCTCTCTCTCTCCCAACTCTCTCTCCCCGCAGTTTCTCTCTCTCCCCCAGTCTTGCTCTCTCCCCGTCTCCCTCTCTCCCCTAGTCTCCCTCTCTCCCCCAGTCTCCCTCTCTCCCCCAGTCTCCCTCTCTCCCCCAGTCTCTCTCTCTCCTCCCGTCTCCCTCTCTTCCCCGTCTCCCTCTCTCCCCGTCTCCCTCTCTCCCCCAGTCTCTCTCTCCCCCTGTCTCCTTCTCTCCCCCTGTCTCCTTCTCTCCCCCAGTCTCCTTCTCTCCCCCCAGTCTCCTCCTCTCCCCGTCTCCCTCTCTACCCCCAGTCTCCCTCTCTCCCTCCAGTCTCCCTCTCTCCCCCCCCAGACTCTCTCTCCCCATCTCTCTCTCCCCCCGTCAATCTCTCCCCCAGTCTCTCTCTCCCCCCAGTCTCTCTCTCCCCCCAGTCTCTCTCTCTCCCCAGTCTCTCTCTCCCCAGTCTCTCTCTCCCCCAGTCTCTCTCTCCCCCCAGTCTCTATCTCCCACCAGTCTCTCTCTCTCCCACCAGTCTCTCTCTCTCCCCAGTCTCTCTCTCCCCAGCCTCTCTCTCCCCAGTCTCTCTCCCCCCAGTCTCTCTCTCTCCCCAGTCTCTCTCTCCCCAGTCTCTCTCTCTCCCCAGTCTCTCTCTCTCCCCAGTCTCTCTCTCTCCCCAGTCTCTCTCTCTCCCCAGTCTCTCTCTCTCCCCAGTCTCTCTCTCTCCCCAGTCTCTCTCTCTCCCCAGTCTCTCTCTCTCCCCAGTCTCTCTCTCCCCAGTCTCTCTCTCCCCAGTCTCTCTCGCCCCCAGTCTCTATCTCCCCCAGTCTCTCTCTCCCGCCAGTCTCCCTCTCTCACCCCCAGTCCCTCTCTCTGCCAGTCTCTCTCTCTCCCAGTCTCACTCTCCCAGTCTCTCTCTATCTCCCAGTCTCTTTCTCTCCCAGTCTCTCTATATCCCAGTCTCTCTATCTCCCAGTCTCTCTCTCCCCAGTCTCTCTCTCCCAGTTTCTCTCTCTCCCAGTTTCTCTCTCTCCCAGTCTCTCTCTCTCCCAGTCTCTCTCTCTCCCAGTCTCTCTCTCTCCCAGTCTCTCTCTCCCCCCAGTCTCTCTCTCCTCAAGTCTTTCTCATTCTTCCCCCAGTCTCTCTCTCCCCCAGTCTCTCTCTTCCCAGTCTTTCTCTCGCCTAGTCTCTATCTCTTTCCCAGTTTCTTTCTGTCTCCCATTCTCACTCTCTACCAATCTCTCTCTCTCCCAACTCTCTCTCCCCGCAGTTTCTCTCTCTCCCCCAGTCTCCCTCTCTCCCCCAATCTCCCTCTCTTCCCCAGTCTCCCTCTCTCCCCCAGTCTCCCTCTCTCCCCCAGTCTCCCTCTCACCCCCAGTCTCCCCCTCTCCCCCAGTCTCCCTCTCTCCCCGTCTCCCTCTCTCCCCGTCTCCCTCTCTCCCCGTCTCCCTCTCTCCCCGTCCCCCTCTCTCCCCGTCTCCCTCTCACCCCCCAGTCTCTCTCTCCCCCTGTCTCCTTCTCTCCCCCAGTCTCCTTCTCTCCCCCCAGTCTCCTCCTCTCCCCGTCTCCCTCTCTACCCCCAGTCTCCCTCTCTCCCTCCAGTCTCCCTCTCTCCCCCACAGACACTCTCTCCCCCCCCGTCTCTCTCTCCCCCCGTCTCAATCTCCCCCCGTCTCTCTCTCCCCCCAGTCTCTCTCTCCCCCCAGTCTCTCTCTCTCTTCCCCAGTCTCTCTCTCCCCAGTCTCTCTCTCTCTCCCCAGTTTCTCTCTCCCCAGTCTCTCTCTCCCCAGTCTCTCTCTCCCCAGTCTCTCTCTCCTCAGTCTCGCTCTCCCCAGTCACTCTCTCCCCATTTTCTCTCTCTCCAGTCTATCTCTCTCCCTTCTCTCTCTCTCTTCCCATCTCTCTCTCTCCCCGTCTCTCTCTCCCCATCTCTCTCTCTCCCCCAGTCTCTCTCCCGCAGTCACTCTCTCCCCAGTCTCTCTCTCCCCCTAGTCTCTCTCTCCCCCAGTCTCTCTCTTCCCCCAGTCTCTCTCTCCCCCCAGTCTCTCTCTCCACCCAGTCTCTCTCTCCCCCAGTCCCTCTCTCCTCAAGTCTCTCTCTTTCTCCCCCCAGTCTCTCCCCCTGTCTCCTTCTCTCCCCCAGTCTCCTTCTCTCCCCCCAGTCTCCTCTTCTCCCCGTCTCCCTCTCTACCCCCAGTCTCCCTCTCTCCCTCCAGTCTCCCTCTCTCCTCCCCCAGAGTCTCTCTCCCCCGTCTCTCTCTCCCCCCGTCAATCTCTCCCCCAGTCTCTCTCTCCCCCCAGTCTCTCTCTCCCCCCAGTCTCTCTCTCCCCCCAGTCTCTCTCTCTCCCCAGTCTCTCTCTCCCCCAGTCTCTCTCTCCCCCCAGTCTCTCTCTCCCACCAGTCTCTCTCTCTCCCCAGTCTCTCTCTCCCCAGCCACTCTCTCCCCAGTCTCTCTCTCTCCCCAGTCTCTCTCTCACCCCAGTCTCTCTCTCTCCCCAGTCTCTCTCTCTCCCCAGTCTCTCTCTCTCCCCAGTCTCTCTCTCTCCCCATTCTCTCTCTCTCCCCAGTCTCTCTCTCTCCCCAGTCTCTCTCTCTCCCCAGTCTCTCTCTCCCCCAGTCTCTCTCTTCCCAGTCTTTCTCTCGCCTAGTCTCTATCTCTTTCCCAGTTTCTTTCTCTCTCCCATTCTCACTCTCTACCAATCTCTCTCTCTCCCAACTCTCTCTCCCCGCAGTTTCTCTCTCTCCCCCAGTCTCCCTCTCTCCCCCAGTCTCCCTCTCTTCCCCAGTCTCTCTCTCTCCCCCAGTCTCTCTCTTCCCAGTCTTTCTCTCGTCTAGTCTCTATCTCTTTCCGAGTTTCTTTCTCTCTCCCAGTCTCACTCTCTACCAATCTCTCTCTCTCCCAACTCTCTCTCCCCGCAGTTTCTCTCTCTCCCCCAGTCTCCCTCTCTCCCCCAGTCTCCCTCTCTTCCCCAGTCTTCCTCTCTCCCCCAGTCTCCCTCTCTCCCCCAGTCTCCCTCTCTCCCCCAGTCTCCCTCTCTCCCCCAGTCTCCCCCCTCCCCCAGTCTCCCTCTCTCCCCGTCCCCCTCTCTCCCCGTCCCCCTCTCTCCCCGTCTCCCTCTCTCCCCCCAGTCTCTCTCTCCCCCTGTCTCCTTCTCTCCCCCAGTCTCCTTCTCTCCCCCCAGTCTCCTCCTCTCCCCGTTTCCCTCTCTACCCCCAGTCTCCTTCTCTCCCCCCAGTCTCCTCCTCTCCCCGTTTCCCTCTCTACCCCCAGTCTCCCTCTCTCCCTCCAGTCTCCCTCTCTCCCCCCCCAGACTCTCTCTCCCCCCGTCTCTCTCTCCCCCCGTCTCTCTCTCCCCCGTCTCTATCTCCCCCAGTCTCTCTCTCCCCCCAGTCTCTCTCTCCCCCCAGTCTCTCTCTCTTCCCCAGTCTCTCTCTCCCCAGTCTATCTCTCCCCCGTCTCTCTCTCCCCAGTCTCTATCTCCCCAGTCTCTCTCTCCTCAGTCTCGCTCTCCCCAGTCACTCTCTCCCCATTTTCTCTCTCCCAGTCTCACTCTCTACCAATCTCTCTCTCTCCCAACTCTCTCTCCCCGCAGTTTCTCTCTCTCCCCCAGTCTCCCTCTCTCCCCGTCTCCCTCTCTCCCCTATTCTCCCTCTCTCCCCCTGTCTCCCTCTCTCCCCCAGTCTCACTCTCTCCCCCAGTCTCTCTCTCTCCCCCAGTCTCTCTCTCTCCCCCAGTCTCCCTCTCTCCCCCAGTCTCCCTCTCTCCCCCAGTCTCCCTTTCTCCCCCAGTCTCCCTGTCTCCCCCAGTCTCCCTCTCTCCCCGTCTCCCTCTCTCCCCGTCTCCCTGTCTCCCCGTCTCCCTCTCTCCCCGTCTCCCTCTCTCCCCCCAGTCTCCTTCTCTCCCCACAGTCTCCTCCTCTCCCCGTCTCCCTCTCTACCCCCAGTCTCCCTCTCTCCCCGTCTCCCTCTCTCCCCGTCTCCCTGTCTCCCCGTCTCCCTCTCTCCCCGTCTCCCTCTCTCCCCCCAGTCTCCTTCTCTCCCCACAGTCTCCTCCTCTCCCCGTCTCTCTCTCTACCCCCAGTCTCTCTCTCCCCCCAGTCTCTCTCTCTCCCCAGTCTCTCTCTCCCCAGTCTCTCTCTCCCCCAGTCTCTCTCTACCCCCAGTCTCTCTCTCCCACCAGTCTCTCTCTCTCCCCAGTCTCTCTCTCCCCAGCCTCTCTCTCCCCAGTCTCTCTCCCCCCAGTCTCTCTCTCTCCCCAGTCTCTGTCTCCCCAGTCTCTCTCTCTCCCCAGTCTCTCTCTCTCCCCAGTCTCTCTCTCTCCCCAGTCTCTCTCTCTCCCCAGTCTCTCTCTCTCCACAGTCTCTCTCTCTCCCGTCTCTCTCTCTCCCCAGTCTCTCTGTCTCCCCAGTCACTCTCTCTCTCCCCAGTCTCTCTCTCTCCCCAATCACTCTCCCCCCAGTCTCCCCCTCTCCCCCAGTCTCTCTCTCTCCCCGTCCCCCTCTCTACCCCCAGTCTCCCTCTCTCCCTCCAGTCTCCCTCTCTCCCCCCCCAGACTCTCTCTCCCCCCGTCTCTCTCTCCCCCCGTCTCTCTCTCCCCCCGTCTCTCTCTCCCCCCGTCTCTATCTCCCCCAGTCTCTCTCTCCCCCCAGTCTCTCTCTCCCCCCAGTCTCTCTCTCTTCCCCAGTCTCTCTCTCCCCAGTCTCTCTCTCCCCCGTCTCTCTCTCCCCAGTCTCTATCTCCCCAGTCTCTCTCTCCTCAGTCTCGCTCTCCCCAGTCACTCTCTCCCCATTTTCTCTCACTCCAGTCTCTCTCTCTCCCTTCTCTCTCTCTCTCCCCGTCTCTCTCTCTCCCCACTCTCTCTCTCCCCCAGTCTCTCTCTCCCCCCAGTCTCTCTTTCTTCCCCCAGTCTCTCTCTCCCCCAGACTCTCTCTCCCCCAGTCTCTCTCTTCCCAGTCTCTCTCTCGCCTAGTCTCTATCTCTGTCCCAGTTTCTTTCTCTCTCCCAGTCTCACTCTCTCCCCTGTCTCTCTCTCTCCCCAAATCTCTCTCTCTCCCTCTCCCCAATCTCTCTCCCTCTACCCAATCTCTCTCCCTCTCCCCAATCTCTCTCTCTTCCAATCTCCCTCTCTTCCTGTCTCTCTCTCTCCCGTTACTCTCTCCCCCATTCTCTCTCTCACCCCCGTCTTTCTCTCTCTCCCAGTCTCTATCTCCCCGCCAGTCTCTCTCTCCCCCAGTCTCTCTCTCCCCCAGTCTCTCTCTCTCCCCAGTCTCTCTCTCTCCCCAGTCTCTCTCTCTCCCCAGTCTCTCTCTCTCTCCAGTCTCTCTCTCTCCCCAGTCTCTCTCTCTCTCCCCAGTCTCTCTCTCTCCCCAGTCTCTCTCTCTCCCCAGTCTCTCTCTCCCCAGTCTCTCTCTCCCCCCAGTCTCCCTCTCTCCCCCCAGTCTCTTTCTCCCCCCAGTATCTCTCTCCCCCAGTCTCTCTCTCCCCCCAGTCTCTCTCTCCCCCCAGTCTCTCTCTCCCCCCAGTCTCTCTCTCTACCCCCAGTCTCTCTCTCTTCCCCCAGTCTCTCTCTCCCCCCAGTCTCTTTCTCCCCCCAGTCTCTTTCTCCCCCCAGTATCTCTCTCCCCCAGTCTCTCTCTCCCCCCAGTCTCTCTCTCCCCCCAGTCTCTCTCTCCCCCAGTCTCTCTCGCCCCCAGTCTCTATCTCCACCAGTCTCTCTCTCCCCCCAGTCTCCCTCTCTCACCCCCAGTCCCTCTCTCTGCCAGTCTCTCTCTCTCCCAGTCTCACTCTCCCAGTCTCTCTCTCTCTCCCAGTCTCTTTCTCTCCCAGTCTCTCTATATCCCAGTCTCTCTCTCTCCCAGTCTCTCTCCCTCCCAGTCTCTCTCTCCCCCCCCAGTCTCTCTCTCCCCCCAGTCTCTCTTTCTTCCCCCAGTCTCTCTCTCCCCCAGACTCTCTCTCCCCCAGTCTCTCTCTTCCCAGTCTCTCTCTCGCCTAGTCTCTATCTCTGTCCCAGTTTCTTTCTCTCTCCCAGTCTCACTCTCTTCCCTGTCTCTCTCTCTCCCCAAATCTCTCTCTCTCCCTCTCCCCAATCTCTCTCCCTCTACCCAATCTCTCTCCCTCTCCCCAATCTCTCTCTCTTCCAATCTCCCTCTCTTCCTGTCTCTCTCTCTCCCGTTACTCTCTCCCCCATTCTCTCTCTCACCCCCGTCTTTCTCTCTCTCCCAGTCTCTATCTCCCCGCCAGTCTCTCTCTCCGCCAGTCTCTCTCCCCCAGTCTCTCTCTCTCTCCCCTAGTCTCTCTTTCTCTCATCCCCAATCTCTCTCTCTCCCCCCAGTCTCTCTCTACCAGTCTCTCTCTCTCCCCGCAGTCTCTGTCTCTCCCCAGTCTCTCTCTCCCCCAGTCTCTCTCTCCCCCAGTCTCTCTCTCTCCCCAGTCTCTCTCTCTCCCCAGTCTCTCTCTCTCCCCAGTCTCTCTCTCTCTCCAGTCTCTCTCTCTCCCCAGTCTCTCTCTCTCTCCCCAGTCTCTCTCTCTCCCCAGTCTCTCTCTCTCCCCAGTCTCTCTCTCCCCAGTCTCTCTCTCCTCCCAGTCTCCCTCTCTCCACCCAGTCTCCCTCTCTCCCACCAGTCTCCCTCTCTCACCCCCAGTCTCTCTCTCTCTCTCCCCCAGTCCCTCTCTCTGCCAGTCTCTCTCTCCCAGTGTCTCTCTCTCCCAGTCTCTCTCTCTCCCAGTCTCTCTCTCCCCCCAGTCTCTCTCTCCTCAAGTCTTTCTCATTCTTCCCCCAGTCTCTCTCTCCCCCAGTCTCTCTCTTCCCAGTCTTTCTCTCGCCTAGTCTCTATCTCTTTCCCAGTTTCTTTCTCTCTCCCAGTCTCACTCTCTACCAATCTCTCTCTCTCCCAACTCTCTCTCCCCGCAGTTTCTCTCTCTCCCCCAGTCTCCCTCTCTCCCCCAGTCTCCCTCTCTCCCCCAGTCTCCCTCTCTTCCCCAGTCTCCCTCTCTCCCCCAGTCTCCCTCTCTCCCCCAGACTCCCTCTCTCCCCCAGTCTCCCTCTCTCCCCCAGTCTCCTTCTCTCCCCCCAGTCTCCTCCTCTCCCCGTCTCCCTCTCTACCCCCAGTCTCCCTCTCTCCCTCCAGTCTCCCTCTCTCCCCCCCAGACTCTCTCTCCCCCCGTCTCTCTCTCCCCCCGTCTCTCTCTCCCCCATCTCTCTCTCCCCCAGTCTCTCTCTCCCCCCAGTCTCTCTCTCCCCCCAGTCTCTCTCTCCCCCCAGTCTCTCTCTCTCTTCCCCAGTCTCTCTCCCCAGTCTCTCTCTCACTCCCCAGTTTCTCTCTCCCCAGTCTCTCTCTCCCCAGTCTTGCTCTCCCAAGTCACCCTCTCCCCATTTTCTCTCTCTCCAGTCTCTCTCTCTCCCTTCTCTCTCTCTCTTCCCATCTCTCTCTCTCCCCGTATCTCTCTCCCCATCTCTCTCTCTCCCCCAGTCTCTCTCTCGCCCCCAGTCTCTCTCCCCCAGTCTCTCTCTCCCCAGTCTCTCTCTCCCCCTAGTCTCTCTCTCCCCCAAGTCTCTCTCTCCCCCCAGTCTCTCTCTCCCCCCAGTCTCTCTCTCCCCCCAGTCTCTCTCTCCCCCCAGTCTCTCTCTCCCCCCAGTCTCTCTCTCCTCAAGTCTCTCGCTTTCTCCCCCCAGTCTCTCCCTCTCTCACTCCCCCCAGACTCTCTCTCCCCCAGTCTCTCTCTTCCCAGTCTCTCTCTCGCCTAGTCTCTATCTCTCTCCCAGTTTCTTTCTCTCTCCCAGTCTCACTCTCTACCAATCTCTCTCTCCCAACTCTCTCTCCCCCAGTCTCACTCTCTCCCCTGTCTCTCTCTCCCCAAATCTCTCTCTCTCTCCTCTCCCCAATCTCTCTCCCTCTCCCCAATCTCTCTCCCTCTCCCCAATCTCTCTCTCTTGCAATCTCCCTCTCTTCCAGTCTCTCTCTCTCCCGTTACTCTCTCCCCCATTCTCTCTCTCATCCCCGTCTTTCTCTCTCTCCCAGTCTCTATCTCCCCCCCAGTCTCTCTCTCTCCACCAGTCTCTCTCCCCCAGTCTCTCTCTCTCTCCCCCAGTCTCTCTTTCTCTCATCCCCAATCTCTCTCTCTCCCCCCAGTCTCTCTCTACCAGTCTCCCTCTCTCCCCGCAGTCTCTCTCTCTCCCCAGTCTCTCTCTCCCCCAGTCTCTCTCTCCCCCAGTCTCGCTCTCTCCCCCAGTCTCTCTCTCTCCCCCAGTCTCTCGCTCTCCCCCAGTCTCTCTCTCTCCCCAGTCTCTCTCTCTCCCCACTCTCTCTCTCCCCCAGTCTCTCTCTCTCCCCCAGTCTCTCTCTCTCCCCCAGTCTCTCTCTCACCCCCAGTCTCTCTCTCTCCCCCAGTCTCTCTCTCTCCCCAGTCTCTCTCTCTCCCCAGTCTCTCTCTCCCCCAATCTCTCTCTTCCCAGTCTTTCTCTCGCCTAGTCACTATCTCTTTCCCAGTTTCTTTCTCTCTCCCAGTCTCACTCTCTACCAATCTCTCTCTCTCCCAACTCTCTCTCCCCGCAGTTTCTCTCTCTCCCCCAGTCTTGCTCTCTCCCCGTCTCCCTCTCTCCCCTAGTCTCCCTCTCTCCCCCAGTCTCCCTCTCTCCCCCAGTCTCCCTCTCTCCCCCAGTCTCTCTCTCTCCCCCCGTCTCCCTCTCTTCCCCGTCTCCCTCTCTCCCCGTCTCCCTCTCTCCCCCAGTCTCTCTCTCCCCCTGTCTCCTTCTCTCCCCCTGTCTCCTTCTCTCCCCCAGTCTCCTTCTCTCCCCCCAGTCTCCTCCTCTCCCCGTCTCCCTCTCTACCCCCAGTCTCCCTCTCTCCCTCCAGTCTCCCTCTCTCCCCCCCCAGACTCTCTCTCCCCATCTCTCTCTCCCCCGTCAATCTCTCCCCCAGTCTCTCTCTCCCCCAGTCTCTCTCTCCCCCCAGTCTCTCTCTCTCCCCAGTCTCTCTCTCCCCAGTCTCTCTCTCCCCAGTCTCTCTCTCCCCCAGTCTCTCTCTCCCCCCAGTCTCTCTCTCCCACCAGTCTCTCTCTCTCCCACCAGTCTCTCTCTCTCCCCAGTCTCTCTCTCCCCAGCCTCTCTCTCCCCAGTCTCTCTCCCCCCAGTCTCTCTCTCTCCCCAGTCTCTCTCTCCCCAGTCTCTCTCTCTCCCCAGTCTCTCTCTCTCCCCAGTCTCTCTCTCTCCCCAGTCTCTCTCTCTCCCCAGTCTCTCTCTCTCCCCAGTCTCTCTCTCTCCCCAGTCTCTCTCTCTCCCCAGTCTCTCTCTCCCCAGTCTCTCTCTCCCCAGTCTCTCTCGCCCCCAGTCTCTATCTCCCCCAGTCTCTCTCTCCCGCCAGTCTCCCTCTCTCACCCCCAGTCCCTCTCTCTGCCAGTCTCTCTCTCTCCCAGTCTCACTCTCCCAGTCTCTCTCTCTCTCCCAGTCACTTTCTCTCCCAGTCTCTCTATATCCCAGTCTCTCTATCTCCCAGTCTCTCTCTCCCCAGTCTCTCTCTCCCAGTTTCTCTCTCTCCCAGTCTCTCTCTCTCCCAGTCTCTCTCTCTCCCAGTCTCTCTCTCTCCCAGTCTCTCTCTCCCCCCAGTCTCTCTCTCCTCAAGTCTTTCTCATTCTTCCCCCAGTCTCTCTCTCCCCCAGTCTCTCTCTTCCCAGTCTTTCTCTCGCCTAGTCTCTATCTCTTTCCCAGTTTCTTTCTCTCTCCCATTCTCACTCTCTACCAATCTCTCTCTCTCCCAACTCTCTCTCCCCGCAGTTTCTCTCTCTCCCCCAGTCTCCCTCTCTCCCCCAATCTCCCTCTCTTCCCCAGTCTCCCTCTCTCCCCCAGTCTCCCTCTCTCCCCCAGTCTCCCTCTCTCCCCCAGTCTCCCCCTCTCCCCCAGTCTCCCTCTCTCCCCGTCTCCCTCTCTCCCCGTCTCCCTCTCTCCCCGTCTCCCTCTCTCCCCGTCTCCCTCTCTCCCCGTCCCCCTCTCTCCCCGTCTCCCTCTCACCCCCCAGTCTCTCTCTCCCCCTGTCTCCTTCTCTCCCCCAGTCTCCTTCTCTCCCCCCAGTCTCCTCCTCTCCCCGTCTCCCTCTCTACCCCCAGTCTCCCTCTCTCCCTCCAGTCTCCCTCTCTCCCCCACAGACACTCTCTCCCCCCCCCGTCTCTCTCTCCCCCCGTCTCAATCTCCCCCCGTCTCTCTCTCCCCCCAGTCTCTCTCTCCCCCCAGTCTCTCTCTCTCTTCCCCAGTCTCTCTCTCCCCAGTCTCTCTCTCTCTCCCCAGTTTCTCTCTCCCCAGTCTCTCTCTCCCCAGTCTCTCTCTCCCCAGTCTCTCTCTCCCCAGTCTCTCTCTCCTCAGTCTCGCTCTCCCCAGTCACTCTCTCCCCATTTTCTCTCTCTCCAGTCTATCTCTCTCCCTTCTCTCTCTCTCTTCCCATCTCTCTCTCTCCCCGTCTCTCTCTCCCCATCTCTCTCTCTCCCCCAGTCTCTCTCCCGCAGTCACTCTCTCCCCAGTCTCTCTCTCCCCCTAGTCTCTCTCTCCCCCAGTCTCTCTCTTCCCCCAGTCTCTCTCTCCCCCCAGTCTCTCTCTCCACCCAGTCTCTCTCTCCCCCAGTCCCTCTCTCCTCAAGTCTCTCTCTTTCTCCCCCCAGTCTCTCCCCCTGTGTCCTTCTCTCCCCCAGTCTCCTTCTCTCCCCCCAGTCTCCTCTTCTCCCCGTCTCCCTCTCTACCCCCAGTCTCCCTCTCTCCCTCCAGTCTCCCTCTCTCCTCCCCCAGAGTCTCTCTCCCCCGTCTCTCTCTCCCCCCGTCAATCTCTCCCCCAGTCTCTCTCTCCCCCCAGTCTCTCTCTCCCCCCAGTCTCTCTCTCCCCCCAGTCTCTCTCTCTCCCCAGTCTCTCTCTCCCCCAGTCTCTCTCTCCCCCCAGTCTCTCTCTCCCACCAGTCTCTCTCTCTCCCCAGTCTCTCTCTCCCCAGCCACTCTCTCCCCAGTCTCTCTCTCTCCCCAGTCTCTCTCTCTCCCCAGTCTCTCTCTCACCCCAGTCTCTCTCTCTCCCCAGTCTCTCTCTCTCCCCAGTCTCTCTCTCTCCCCAGTCTCTCTCTCTCCCCATTCTCTCTCTCTCCCCAGTCTCTCTCTCTCCCCAGTCTCTCTCTCTCCCCAGTCTCTCTGTCTCCCCAGTCTCTCTCTCTCTCCCCAGTCTCTCTCTCTCCCCAGTCACTCTCTCCCCAGTCTCTTTCTCCCCAGTCTCTCTCTCCCCAGTCACTCTCTCCCCAGTCTCTCTCTCTCCCCAGTCTCTCTCTCTCCCCAGTCTCTCTTTCTCCCCAGTCTCTCTATCTCCCCAGTCTCTCTCTCTCCCCAGTCTCTCTCTCTCCCCAGTCTCTCTCTCCCGCCAGTCTCCCTCTCTCACCCCCAGTCCCTCTCTCTGCCAGTCTCTCTCTCTCCCAGTCTCACTCTCCGTCTCTCTCTCTCTCTCCCAGTCTCTTTCTCTCCCAGTCTCTCTATATCCCAGTCTCTCTATCTCCCAGTCTCTCTCTCTCCCAGACTCTCTCTCCCCCAGTCTCTCTGTTCCCAGTCTCTCTCTCGCCTAGTCTCTATCTCTGTCCCAGTTTCTCTCTCCCCCCAGTCTCTCTCCCCCCAGTCTCTCCCTCCCCAGTCTCTCTCTCCCCCAGTCTCTCTCTCCCCAGTCTCTCTCTCCCAGTTTCTCTCTCTCCCAGTCTCTCTCTCTCCCAGTCTCTCTCTCTCCCAGTCTCTCTCTCTCCCCAGTCTCTCTCTCCTCAAGTCTTTCTCATTCTTCCGCCAGTCTCTCTCTCCCCCAGTCTCTCTCTTCCCAGTCTTTCTCTCACCTAGTCTCTATCTCTTTCCCAGTTTCTTTCTCTTTCACATTCTCACTCTCTACCAATCTCTCTCTCTCCCAACTCTCTCTCCCCGCAGTTTCTCTCTCTCCCCCAGTCTCCCTCTCTTCCCCAGTCTCCCTCTCTCCCCCAGTCTCCCTCTCTCCCCCAGTCTCCCTCTCTCCCCCAGTCTCCCTCTCTCCCCCAGTCTCCCTCTCTCCCCCAGTCTCCCCCTCTCCCCCAGTCTGCCTCTCTCCCCGTCTCCCTCTCTCCCCGTCTCCCTCTCTCCCCGTCCCCCTCTCTCCCCGTCTCCCTCTCTCCCCGTCTCCCTCTCTTCCCCAGTCTCCCTCTCTCCCCCAGTCACCCTCTCTCCCCCAGTCTCCCTCTCTCCCCCAGTCTCCCTCTCTCCCCCAGTCTCCCTCTCTCCCCCAGTCTCCCTCTCTCCCCCAGTCTCCCCCTCTCCCCCAGTCTGCCTCTCTCCCTGTCTCCCTCTCTCCCCGTCTCCCTCTCTCCCCGTCCCCCTCTCTCCCCGTCTCCCTTTCTCCCCGTCTCCCTCTCTTCCCCAGTCTCCCTCTCTCCCCCAGTCTCCCTCTCTCCCCCAGTCTCCCTCTCTCCCCGTCTCCCTCTCTCCCCGTCTCCCTGTCTCCCCGTCTCCCTCTCTCCCCGTCTCCCTCTCTCCCCCCAGTCTCCTTCTCTCCCCCCAGTCTCCTCCTCTCCCCGTCTCCCTCTCTACCCCCAGTCTCCCTCTCTCCCTCCAGTCTCCCTCTCTCCCCCCCCAGTCTCTCTCTCCCCCCAGTCTCTCTCTCTCCCCAGTCTCTCTCTCCCCAGTCTCTCTCTCCCCCAGTCTCTCTCTCCCCCAGTCTCTGTCTACCCCCAGTCTCTCTTTCCCACCAGTCTCTCTCTCTCCCCAGTCTCTCTCTCCCCAGCCTCTCTCTCCCCAGTCTCTCTCCCCCAGTCTCTCTCTCTCCCCAGTCTCTCTCTCCCCAGTCTCTCTCTCTCCCCAGTCTCTCTCTCTCCCCAGTCTCTCTCTCCACAGTCTCTCTCTCCCGTCTCTCTCTCTCCCCAGTCTCTCTGTCTCCCCAGTCTCTCTCTCTCTCCCCAGTCTCTCTCTCTCCCCAATCACTCTCCCCCCAGTCTCTCTCTCCCCAGTCTCTCTCTCTCCCCAGTCTCTCTCTCTCCCCAGTCTCTCTCTCTCCCCAGTCTCTCTCTCTCCCCAGTCTCTCTCTCTCCCCAGTCTCTCTCTCTCCCCAGTCTCTCTCTCTCCCCAGTCTCTCTCTCTCCCCAGTCTCTCTCTCTCCCAGTCTCTCTCTCCCAGTCTCTCTCTCCGTCTCTCTCTCCCCCACTCTCTCTCTCCCAGTCTCTCTCTCTCCCAGTCTCTCTCTCTCCCAGACTCTCTCTCTCCCAGTCTCTCTCTCTCCCAGTCTCTCTCTCCCCCCAGTCTCCCTCTCTCCCCCCAGTCTCCCTTTCTCCCACCAGTCTCACTCTCTCCCCCCAGTCTCCCTCTCTCCCACCAGTCTCCCTCTCTAACCCCCAGTCTCTCTCTCTCTCTCCCCCAGTCCCTCTCTCTGCCAGTCTCTCTCTCCCAGTTTCTCTCACTCCCAGTCTCTCTCTCTCTCCCAGTCTCTCTGTCTCTCCCAGTCTATCTCTCTTTCCCAGTCTCTCTCTCTCCCAGTCTCTCTCTCTCCCAGTCTCTCTCTCTCCCAGTCTCTCTCTCTCCCAGTCTCTCTCTCTCCCAGTCTCTCTCTCTCCCAGTCTCTCTCTCTCCCTGTCTCTCTCTCTCCCAGTCTCTCTCGCCCCCAGTCTCTATCTCCACCAGTCTCTCTCTCCCCCCAGTCTCCCTCTCTCACCCCCAGTCCCTCTCTCTGCCAGTCTCTCTCTCTCCCAGTCTCACTCTCCCAGTCTCTCTCTCTCTCTCCCAGTCTCTTTCTCTCCCAGTCTCTCTATATCCCAGTCTCTCTCTCTCCCAGTCTCTCTCCCTCCCAGTCTCTCTCTCCCCCCCCAGTCTCTCTTTCCCCCCCCAGTCTCTCTCTCCCCCCAGTCTCTCTCTCCCCCCAGTCTCTCTCTCTCCCCCCAGTCTCTCTCTCCCCCATCTCTCTCTCCCCCCAGTCTCCCTCTCCCCCCAGTCTCTCTCTCCTCAAGTCTTTCTCTTTCTTCCCCCAGTCTCTCTCTCCCCCAGACTCTCTCTCCCCCAGTCTCTCTCTTCCCAGTCTCTCTCTCGCCTAGTCTCTATCTCTCTCCCAGTTTCTTTCTCTCTCCCAGTCTCACTCTCTACCAATCTCTCTCTCCCAACTCTCTAACCCCCAGTCTCTCTCTCTCTCCCCCAGTCCCTCTCTCTGCCAGTCTCTCTCTCCCAGTTTCTCTCACTCCCAGTCTCTCTCTCTCTCACTGTCTCTCTCTCTCTCCCAGTCTATCTCTCTCTCCCAGTCTCTCTCTCTCCCAGTCTCTCTCTCTCCCAGCCTCTCTCTCTCCCAGTCTCTCTCTCTCCCAGTCTCTCTCTCCCAGTCTCTCTCTCTCCCAGTCTCTCTCTCCCCCAGTCTCTCTCTCCCCCCAGTCTCTCTCTCCCCCCAGTCTCTCTCTCCCCCCAGTCTCTCTCTCTACCCCCAGTCTCTCTCTCCCCCCAGTCTCTTTCTCCCCCCAGTCTCTTTCTCCCCCCAGCAATTCTCTCCCCCAGTCTCTCTCTCCCCCCAGTCTCTCTCTCCCCCCAGTCTCTCTCTCTCCCAGTCTCTCTCGCCCCCAGTCTCTATCTCCCCCAGTCTCTCTCTCCCGCCAGTCTCCCTCTCTCACCCCCAGTCTCCCTCTCTCCCCGTCCCCCTCTCTCCCCATCCCTCTCTCTCCCCGTCTCCCTCTCTCCCCCCAGTTTCTCTCTCCCCCTGTCTCCTTCTCTCCCCCAGTCTCCTTCTCTCCCCCCAGTCTCTCTCTCTCCCCAGTCTCTCTCTCCCCAGTCTCTCTCTCCCCCCAGTCACCCTCTCCCCCAGTCTCCCTCTCTCCCCCCAGTCTCTCTCTCCCCCTGTCTCCTTCTCTCCCCCAGTCTCCCTCTCTCCCCCAGTCTCCCTCTCTTCCCCAGTCTCCCTCTCTCCCCCAGTCTCCCTCTCTCCCCCAGACTCCCTCTCTCCCCCAGTCTCCCTCTCTCCCCCAGTCTCCTTCTCTCCCCCCAGTCTCCTCCTCTCCCCGTCTCCCTCTCTACCCCCAGTCTCCCTCTCTCCCTCCAGTCTCCCTCTCTCCCCCCCAGACTCTCTCTCCCCCCGTCTCTCTCTCCCCCCGTCTCTCTCTCCCCCATCTCTCTCTCCCCCAGTCTCTCTCTCCCCCCAGTCTCTCTCTCCCCCCAGTCTCTCTCTCCCCCCAGTCTCTCTCTCTCTTCCCCAGTCTCTCTCCCCAGTCTCTCTCTCACTCCCCAGTTTCTCTCTCCCCAGTCTCTCTCTCCCCAGTCTTGCTCTCCCAAGTCACCCTCTCCCCATTTTCTCTCTCTCCAGTCTCTCTCTCTCCCTTCTCTCTCTCTCTTCCCATCTCTCTCTCTCCCCGTATCTCTCTCCCCATCTCTCTCTCTCCCCCAGTCTCTCTCTCGCCCCCAGTCTCTCTCCCCCAGTCTCTCTCTCCCCAGTCTCTCTCTCCCCCTAGTCTCTCTCTCCCCCAAGTCTCTCTCTCCCCCCAGTCTCTCTCTCCCCCCAGTCTCTCTCTCCCCCCAGTCTCTCTCTCCCCCCAGTCTCTCTCTCCCCCCAGTCTCTCTCTCCTCAAGTCTCTCGCTTTCTCCCCCCAGTCTCTCCCTCTCTCACTCCCCCCAGACTCTCTCTCCCCCAGTCTCTCTCTTCCCAGTCTCTCTCTCGCCTAGTCTCTATCTCTCTCCCAGTTTCTTTCTCTCTCCCAGTCTCACTCTCTACCAATCTCTCTCTCCCAACTCTCTCTCCCCCAGTCTCACTCTCTCCCCTGTCTCTCTCTCCCCAAATCTCTCTCTCTCTCCTCTCCCCAATCTCTCTCCCTCTCCCCAATCTCTCTCCCTCTCCCCAATCTCTCTCTCTTGCAATCTCCCTCTCTTCCAGTCTCTCTCTCTCCCGTTACTCTCTCCCCCATTCTCTCTCTCATCCCCGTCTTTCTCTCTCTCCCAGTCTCTATCTCCCCCCCAGTCTCTCTCTCTCCACCAGTCTCTCTCCCCCAGTCTCTCTCTCTCTCCCCCAGTCTCTCTTTCTCTCATCCCCAATCTCTCTCTCTCCCCCCAGTCTCTCTCTACCAGTCTCCCTCTCTCCCCGCAGTCTCTCTCTCTCCCCAGTCTCTCTCTCCCCCAGTCTCTCTCTCCCCCAGTCTCGCTCTCTCCCCCAGTCTCTCTCTCTCCCCCAGTCTCTCGCTCTCCCCCAGTCTCTCTCTCTCCCCAGTCTCTCTCTCTCCCCACTCTCTCTCTCCCCCAGTCTCTCTCTCTCCCCCAGTCTCTCTCTCTCCCCCAGTCTCTCTCTCACCCCCAGTCTCTCTCTCTCCCCCAGTCTCTCTCTCTCCCCAGTCTCTCTCTCTCCCCAGTCTCTCTCTCCCCCAATCTCTCTCTTCCCAGTCTTTCTCTCGCCTAGTCACTATCTCTTTCCCAGTTTCTTTCTCTCTCCCAGTCTCACTCTCTACCAATCTCTCTCTCTCCCAACTCTCTCTCCCCGCAGTTTCTCTCTCTCCCCCAGTCTTGCTCTCTCCCCGTCTCCCTCTCTCCCCTAGTCTCCCTCTCTCCCCCAGTCTCCCTCTCTCCCCCAGTCTCCCTCTCTCCCCCAGTCTCTCTCTCTCCCCCCGTCTCCCTCTCTTCCCCGTCTCCCTCTCTCCCCGTCTCCCTCTCTCCCCCAGTCTCTCTCTCCCCCTGTCTCCTTCTCTCCCCCTGTCTCCTTCTCTCCCCCAGTCTCCTTCTCTCCCCCCAGTCTCCTCCTCTCCCCGTCTCCCTCTCTACCCCCAGTCTCCCTCTCTCCCTCCAGTCTCCCTCTCTCCCCCCCCAGACTCTCTCTCCCCATCTCTCTCTCCCCCGTCAATCTCTCCCCCAGTCTCTCTCTCCCCCCAGTCTCTCTCTCCCCCCAGTCTCTCTCTCTCCCCAGTCTCTCTCTCCCCAGTCTCTCTCTCCCCAGTCTCTCTCTCCCCCAGTCTCTCTCTCCCCCCAGTCTCTCTCTCCCACCAGTCTCTCTCTCTCCCACCAGTCTCTCTCTCTCCCCAGTCTCTCTCTCCCCAGCCTCTCTCTCCCCAGTCTCTCTCCCCCCAGTCTCTCTCTCTCCCCAGTCTCTCTCTCCCCAGTCTCTCTCTCTCCCCAGTCTCTCTCTCTCCCCAGTCTCTCTCTCTCCCCAGTCTCTCTCTCTCCCCAGTCTCTCTCTCTCCCCAGTCTCTCTCTCTCCCCAGTCTCTCTCTCTCCCCAGTCTCTCTCTCCCCAGTCTCTCTCTCCCCAGTCTCTCTCGCCCCCAGTCTCTATCTCCCCCAGTCTCTCTCTCCCGCCAGTCTCCCTCTCTCACCCCCAGTCCCTCTCTCTGCCAGTCTCTCTCTCTCCCAGTCTCACTCTCCCAGTCTCTCTCTCTCTCCCAGTCACTTTCTCTCCCAGTCTCTCTATATCCCAGTCTCTCTATCTCCCAGTCTCTCTCTCCCCAGTCTCTCTCTCCCAGTTTCTCTCTCTCCCAGTCTCTCTCTCTCCCAGTCTCTCTCTCTCCCAGTCTCTCTCTCTCCCAGTCTCTCTCTCCCCCCAGTCTCTCTCTCCTCAAGTCTTTCTCATTCTTCCCCAGTCTCTCTCTCCCCCAGTCTCTCTCTTCCCAGTCTTTCTCTCGCCTAGTCTCTATCTCTTTCCCAGTTTCTTTCTCTCTCCCATTCTCACTCTCTACCAATCTCTCTCTCTCCCAACTCTCTCTCCCCGCAGTTTCTCTCTCTCCCCCAGTCTCCCTCTCTCCCCCAATCTCCCTCTCTTCCCCAGTCTCCCTCTCTCCCCCAGTCTCCCTCTCTCCCCCAGTCTCCCTCTCTCCCCCAGTCTCCCCCTCTCCCCCAGTCTCCCTCTCTCCCCGTCTCCCTCTCTCCCCGTCTCCCTCTCTCCCCGTCTCCCTCTCTCCCCGTCTCCCTCTCTCCCCGTCCCCCTCTCTCCCCGTCTCCCTCTCACCCCCCAGTCTCTCTCTCCCCCTGTCTCCTTCTCTCCCCCAGTCTCCTTCTCTCCCCCCAGTCTCCTCCTCTCCCCGTCTCCCTCTCTACCCCCAGTCTCCCTCTCTCCCTCCAGTCTCCCTCTCTCCCCCACAGACACTCTCTCCCCCCCCCCGTCTCTCTCTCCCCCCGTCTCAATCTCCCCCCGTCTCTCTCTCCCCCCAGTCTCTCTCTCCCCCCAGTCTCTCTCTCTCTTCCCCAGTCTCTCTCTCCCCAGTCTCTCTCTCTCTCCCCAGTTTCTCTCTCCCCAGTCTCTCTCTCCCCAGTCTCTCTCTCCCCAGTCTCTCTCTCCTCAGTCTCGCTCTCCCCAGTCACTCTCTCCCCATTTTCTCTCTCTCCAGTCTATCTCTCTCCCTTCTCTCTCTCTCTTCCCATCTCTCTCTCTCCCCGTCTCTCTCTCCCCATCTCTCTCTCTCCCCCAGTCTCTCTCCCGCAGTCACTCTCTCCCCAGTCTCTCTCTCCCCCTAGTCTCTCTCTCCCCCAGTCTCTCTCTTCCCCCAGTCTCTCTCTCCCCCCAGTCTCTCTCTCCACCCAGTCTCTCTCTCCCCCAGTCCCTCTCTCCTCAAGTCTCTCTCTTTCTCCCCCCAGTCTCTCCCCCTGTGTCCTTCTCTCCCCCAGTCTCCTTCTCTCCCCCCAGTCTCCTCTTCTCCCCGTCTCCCTCTCTACCCCCAGTCTCCCTCTCTCCCTCCAGTCTCCCTCTCTCCTCCCCCAGAGTCTCTCTCCCCCGTCTCTCTCTCCCCCCGTCAATCTCTCCCCCAGTCTCTCTCTCCCCCCAGTCTCTCTCTCCCCCCAGTCTCTCTCTCCCCCCAGTCTCTCTCTCTCCCCAGTCTCTCTCTCCCCCAGTCTCTCTCTCCCCCCAGTCTCTCTCTCCCACCAGTCTCTCTCTCTCCCCAGTCTCTCTCTCCCCAGCCACTCTCTCCCCAGTCTCTCTCTCTCCCCAGTCTCTCTCTCACCCCAGTCTCTCTCTCTCCCCAGTCTCTCTCTCTCCCCAGTCTCTCTCTCTCCCCAGTCTCTCTCTCTCCCCATTCTCTCTCTCTCCCCAGTCTCTCTCTCTCCCCAGTCTCTCTCTCTCCCCAGTCTCTCTGTCTCCCCAGTCTCTCTCTCTCTCCCCAGTCTCTCTCTCTCCCCAGTCACTCTCTCCCCAGTCTCTTTCTCCCCAGTCTCTCTCTCCCCAGTCACTCTCTCCCCAGTCTCTCTCTCTCCCCAGTCTCTCTCTCTCCCCAGTCTCTCTTTCTCCCCAGTCTCTCTATCTCCCCAGTCTCTCTCTCTCCCCAGTCTCTCTCTCTCCCCAGTCTCTCTCTCCCGCCAGTCTCCCTCTCTCACCCCCAGTCCCTCTCTCTGCCAGTCTCTCTCTCTCCCAGTCTCACTCTCCGTCTCTCTCTCTCTCTCCCAGTCTCTTTCTCTCCCAGTCTCTCTATATCCCAGTCTCTCTATCTCCCAGTCTCTCTCTCTCCCAGACTCTCTCTCCCCCAGTCTCTCTGTTCCCAGTCTCTCTCTCGCCTAGTCTCTATCTCTGTCCCAGTTTCTCTCTCCCCCCAGTCTCTCTCCCCCCAGTCTCTCCCTCCCCAGTCTCTCTCTCCCCCAGTCTCTCTCTCCCCAGTCTCTCTCTCCCAGTTTCTCTCTCTCCCAGTCTCTCTCTCTCCCAGTCTCTCTCTCTCCCAGTCTCTCTCTCTCCCCAGTCTCTCTCTCCTCAAGTCTTTCTCATTCTTCCGCCAGTCTCTCTCTCCCCCAGTCTCTCTCTTCCCAGTCTTTCTCTCACCTAGTCTCTATCTCTTTCCCAGTTTCTTTCTCTTTCACATTCTCACTCTCTACCAATCTCTCTCTCTCCCAACTCTCTCTCCCCGCAGTTTCTCTCTCTCCCCCAGTCTCCCTCTCTTCCCCAGTCTCCCTCTCTCCCCCAGTCTCCCTCTCTCCCCCAGTCTCCCTCTCTCCCCCAGTCTCCCTCTCTCCCCCAGTCTCCCTCTCTCCCCCAGTCTCCCCCTCTCCCCCAGTCTGCCTCTCTCCCCGTCTCCCTCTCTCCCCGTCTCCCTCTCTCCCCGTCCCCCTCTCTCCCCGTCTCCCTCTCTCCCCGTCTCCCTCTCTTCCCCAGTCTCCCTCTCTCCCCCAGTCACCCTCTCTCCCCCAGTTTCCCTCTCTCCCCCAGTCTCCCTCTCTCCCCCAGTCTCCCTCTCTCCCCCAGTCTCCCTCTCTCCCCCAGTCTCCCCCTCTCCCCCAGTCTGCCTCTCTCCCTGTCTCCCTCTCTCCCCGTCTCCCTCTCTCCCCGTCCCCCTCTCTCCCCGTCTCCCTTTCTCCCCGTCTCCCTCTCTTCCCCAGTCTCCCTCTCTCCCCCAGTCTCCCTCTCTCCCCCAGTCTCCCTCTCTCCCCGTCTCCCTCTCTCCCCGTCTCCCTGTCTCCCCGTCTCCCTCTCTCCCCGTCTCCCTCTCTCCCCCCAGTCTCCTTCTCTCCCCCCAGTCTCCTCCTCTCCCCGTCTCCCTCTCTACCCCCAGTCTCCCTCTCTCCCTCCAGTCTCCCTCTCTCCCCCCCCAGTCTCTCTCTCCCCCCAGTCTCTCTCTCTCCCCAGTCTCTCTCTCCCCAGTCTCTCTCTCCCCCAGTCTCTCTCTCCCCCAGTCTCTGTCTACCCCCAGTCTCTCTTTCCCACCAGTCTCTCTCTCTCCCCAGTCTCTCTCTCCCCAGCCTCTCTCTCCCCAGTCTCTCTCCCCCAGTCTCTCTCTCTCCCCAGTCTCTCTCTCCCCAGTCTCTCTCTCTCCCCAGTCTCTCTCTCTCCCCAGTCTCTCTCTCCACAGTCTCTCTCTCCCGTCTCTCTCTCTCCCCAGTCTCTCTGTCTCCCCAGTCTCTCTCTCTCTCCCCAGTCTCTCTCTCTCCCCAATCACTCTCCCCCCAGTCTCTCTCTCCCCAGTCTCTCTCTCTCCCCAGTCTCTCTCTCTCCCCAGTCTCTCTCTCTCCCCAGTCTCTCTCTCTCCCCAGTCTCTCTCTCTCCCCAGTCTCTCTCTCTCCCCAGTCTCTCTCTCTCCCCAGTCTCTCTCTCTCCCCAGTCTCTCTCTCTCCCAGTCTCTCTCTCCAGTCTCTCTCTCCGTCTCTCTCTCCCCCACTCTCTCTCTCCCAGTCTCTCTCTCTCCCAGTCTCTCTCTCTCCCAGACTCTCTCTCTCCCAGTCTCTCTCTCTCCCAGTCTCTCTCTCCCCCCAGTCTCCCTCTCTCCCCCCAGTCTCCCTTTCTCCCACCAGTCTCACTCTCTCCCCCCAGTCTCCCTCTCTCCCACCAGTCTCCCTCTCTAACCCCCAGTCTCTCTCTCTCTCTCCCCCAGTCCCTCTCTCTGCCAGTCTCTCTCTCCCAGTTTCTCTCACTCCCAGTCTCTCTCTCTCTCCCAGTCTCTCTGTCTCTCCCAGTCTATCTCTCTTTCCCAGTCTCTCTCTCTCCCAGTCTCTCTCTCTCCCAGTCTCTCTCTCTCCCAGTCTCTCTCTCTCCCAGTCTCTCTCTCTCCCAGTCTCTCTCTCTCCCAGTCTCTCTCTCTCCCTGTCTCTCTCTCTCCCAGTCTCTCTCGCCCCCAGTCTCTATCTCCACCAGTCTCTCTCTCCCCCCAGTCTCCCTCTCTCACCCCCAGTCCCTCTCTCTGCCAGTCTCTCTCTCTCCCAGTCTCACTCTCCCAGTCTCTCTCTCTCTCTCCCAGTCTCTTTCTCTCCCAGTCTCTCTATATCCCAGTCTCTCTCTCTCCCAGTCTCTCTCCCTCCCAGTCTCTCTCTCCCCCCCCAGTCTCTCTTTCCCCCCCCAGTCTCTCTCTCCCCCCAGTCTCTCTCTCCCCCCAGTCTCTCTCTCTCCCCCCAGTCTCTCTCTCCCCCATCTCTCTCTCCCCCCAGTCTCCCTCTCCCCCCAGTCTCTCTCTCCTCAAGTCTTTCTCTTTCTTCCCCCAGTCTCTCTCTCCCCCAGACTCTCTCTCCCCCAGTCTCTCTCTTCCCAGTCTCTCTCTCGCCTAGTCTCTATCTCTCTCCCAGTTTCTTTCTCTCTCCCAGTCTCACTCTCTACCAATCTCTCTCTCCCAACTCTCTAACCCCCAGTCTCTCTCTCTCTCCCCCAGTCCCTCTCTCTGCCAGTCTCTCTCTCCCAGTTTCTCTCACTCCCAGTCTCTCTCTCTCTCACTGTCTCTCTCTCTCTCCCAGTCTATCTCTCTCTCCCAGTCTCTCTCTCTCCCAGTCTCTCTCTCTCCCAGCCTCTCTCTCTCCCAGTCTCTCTCTCTCCCCAGTCTCTCTCTCCCAGTCTCTCTCTCTCCCAGTCTCTCTCTCCCCCAGTCTCTCTCTCCCCCCAGTCTCTCTCTCCCCCCAGTCTCTCTCTCCCCCCAGTCTCTCTCTCTACCCCCAGTCTCTCTCTCCCCCCAGTCTCTTTCTCCCCCCAGTCTCTTCTCCCCCCAGCAATTCTCTCCCCCAGTCTCTCTCTCCCCCCAGTCTCTCTCTCCCCCCAGTCTCTCTCTCTCCCAGTCTCTCTCGCCCCCAGTCTCTATCTCCCCCAGTCTCTCTCTCCCGCCAGTCTCCCTCTCTCACCCCCAGTCTCCCTCTCTCCCCGTCCCCCTCTCTCCCCATCCCTCTCTCTCCCCGTCTCCCTCTCTCCCCCCAGTTTCTCTTTCTCTCTCCCCCTGTCTCCTTCTCTCCCCCAGTCTCCTTCTCTCCCCCCAGTCTCTCTCTCTCCCCAGTCTCTCTCTCCCCAGTCTCTCTCTCCCCCCAGTCACCCTCTCCCCCAGTCTCCCTCTCTCCCCCCCAGTCTCTCTCTCCCCCTGTCTCCTTCTCTCCCCCAGTCTCCTTCTCTCCCCCCAGTCTCCTCCTCTCCCCGTTTCCCTCTCTACCCCCAGTCTCCCTCTCTCCCCTCCAGTCTCCCTCTCTCCCCCCCAGACTCTCTCTCCCCCCGTCTCTCCCTCCCCCCGTCTCTCTCTCCCCCGTCTCTCTCTCCCCCCGTCTCTCTCTCCCCCCGTCTCTATCTCCCCCAGTCTCTCTCTCCCCCCAGTCTCTCTCCTCCCCCCAGTCTCTCTCTCTTCCCCAGTCTCTCTCTCCCCAGTCTCTCTCTCTCTCCCCAGTCTCTCTCTCCCCAGTCTCTCTCTCCCCAGTCTCTATCTCCCCAGTCTCTCTCTCCTCAGTCTCGCTCTCCCCAGTCACTCTCTCCCCATTTTCTCTCACTCCAGTCTCTCTCTCTCCCTTCCCTCCTCTCTCTCTCCCCGTCTCTCTCTCTCCCCACTCTCTCTCTCCCCCAGTCTCTCACTCTCCCCCAGTCTCTCTCTCCCCCCAGTCTCCCTCTCTCACCCCCAGTCCCTCTCTCTGCCAGTCTCTCTCTCTCCAGTCTCACTCTCCCAGTCTCTCTCTCTCTCCCCAAATCTCTCTCTCTCCCTCTCCCCAATCTCTCTCCCTCTACCCAATCTCTCTCCCTCTCCCCAATCTCTCTCTCTTCCAATCTCCCTCTCTTCCTGTCTCTCTCTCTCCCGTTACTCTCTCCCCCATTCTCTCTCTCACCCCCGTCTTTCTCTCTCTCCCAGTCTCTATCTCCCCGCCAGTCTCTCTCTCCGCCAGTCTCTCTCCCCCAGTCTCTCTCTCTCTCCCCTAGTCTCTCTTTCTCTCATCCCCAATCTCTCTCTCTCCCCCCAGTCTCTCTCCCTCCAGTCTCTCTCTCCCCCCCAGTCTCTCTCTCCCCCAGTCTCTCTCTCCCCCCAGTCTCTCTCTCTCCCCAGTCTCTCTCTCCCCAGTCTCTCTCTCCCCCAGTCTCTCTCCCTCCCAGTCTCTCTCTCCCCCCCCAGTCTCTCTCTCCCCCCAGTCTCTCTCTCCCCCCAGTCTCTCTCTCCCCAGTCTCTCTCTCCCCCAGTCTCTCTCTCCCCAGTCTCTCTGTCCGTTTCTCTCTCTCCCAGTCTCTCTCTCTCCCAGTCTCTCTCTCTCCCAGTCTCTCTCTCTCCCAGTCTCTCTCTCCCCCCAGTCTCTCTCTCCTCAAGTCTTTCTCATTCTTCCCCCCAGTCTCTCTCTCCCCCAGTCTCTCTCTTCCCAGTCTTTCTCTCGCCTAGTCTCTATCTCTTTCCCAGTTTCTTTCTCTCTCCCATTCTCACTCTCTACCAATCTCTCTCTCTCCCAACTCTCTCTCCCCGCAGTTTCTCTCTCTCCCCCAGTCTCCCTCTCTCCCCCAATCTCCCTCTCTTCCCCAGTCTCCCTCTCTCCCCAGTCTCCCTCTCTCCCCCAGTCTCCCTCTCTCCCCCAGTCTCCCCCTCTCCCCCAGTCTCCCTCTCTCCCCGTCTCCCTCTCTCCCCGTCTCCCTCTCTCCCCGTCCCCCTCTCTCCCCGTCTCCCTCTCACCCCCCAGTCTCTCTCTCCCCCTGTCTCCTTCTCTCCCCCCAGTCTCTTTCTCTCCCCCAGTCTCCTCCTCTCCCCGTCTCCCTCTCTACCCCCAGTCTCCCTCTCTCCCTCCAGTCTCCCTCTCTCCCCCACAGACACTCTCTCCCCCCCACGTCTCTCTCTCCCCCCGTCTCTCTCTCCCCAGTCTCTCTCTCTCCCCCCAGTCTCTCTCTCCCCCCAGTCTCTCTCTCCCCCCAGTCTCTCTCTCTCTTCCCCAGTCTCTCTCTCCCCAGTCTCTCTCTCTCTCCCCAGTTTCTCTCTCCCAGTCTCTCTCTCCCCAGTCTCTCTCTCCCCAGTCTCTCTCTCCTCAGTCTCGCTCTCTCCCCAGTCACTCTCTCCCCATTTTCTCTCTCTCCAGTCTCTCTCTCTCCCTTCTCTCTCTCTCTTCCCATCGCTCTCTCTCCCCGTCTCTCTCTCCCCATCTCTCTCTCTCCCCCAGTCTCTCTCTCGCCCCCAGTCTCTCTCCCGCAGTCACTCTCTCCCCAGTCTCTCTCTCTCCCCTAGTCTCTCTCTCCCCCAATCTCTCTCTTCCCCCAGTCTCTCTCTCCCCCCAGTCTCTCTCTCCACCCAGTCTCTCTCTCCCCCAGTCCCTCTCTCCTCAAGTCTCTTTCTTTCTCCCCCCAGTCTCTCCCCTGTCTCCTTCTCTCCCACAGTCTCCTTCTCCCCCCCAGTCTCCTCCTCTCCCCGTCTCCCTCTCTACCCCCAGTCTCCCTCTCTCCCTCCAGTCTCCCTCTCTCCTCCCCCAGACTCTCTCTCCCCCGTCTCTCTCTCCCCCCGTCAATCTCTCCCACAGTCTCTCTCTCCCCCCAGTCTCTCTCTCCCCCCAGTCTCTCTCTCTCCCCCAGTCTCTCTCTCTCCCCAGTCTCTCTCTCCCACCAGTCTCTCTCTCTCCCCAGTCTCTCTCTCCCCAGCCTCTCTCTCCCCCAGTCTCTCTCTCTCCCCAGTCTCTCTCTCTCCCCAGTCTCTCTCTCCCCAGTCTCTCTCTCTCCCCCAGTCTCTCTCTCTCCCCAGTCTCTCTCTCTCCCCATTCTCTCTCTCTCCCCAGTCTCTCTCTCTCCCCAGTCTCTCTCTCTCCCCAGTCTCTCTGTCTCCCAGTCTCTCTCTCTCTCCCCCAGTCTCTCTCTCTCCCCAGTCACTCTCTCCCCAGTCTCTTTCTCCCCAGTCTCTCTCTCCCCAGTCACTCTCTCTCCCCAGTCTCTCTCTCTCCCCAGTCTCTCTCTCTCCCCAGTCTCTCTCTCTCCCCAGTCTCTCTTTCTCCCCAGTCTCTCTATCTCCCCAGTCTCTCTCTCTCCCCAGTCTCTCTCTCTCCCCAGTCTCTAACTCCCCCAGTCTCTCTCTCCCGCCAGTCTCCCTCTCTCACCCCCAGTCCCTCTCTCTGCCAGTCTCTCTCTCTCCCAGTCTCTTTCTCTCCCAGTCTCTCTATAGCCCAGTCTCTCTATCTCCCAGTCTCTCTCTCTCCCAGTCTCTCTCTCCCCCCCAGTCTCTCTCTCCCCCCAGTCTCTCTCTCTCCCCCAGTCTCTATCTCCCCCCAGTCTCTATCTCCCCCCAGTCTCTCTCTCCCCCCAGTCTCTCTCCCCCCAGTCTCTCTCCCCCCAGTCTCTCCCTCCCCAGTCTCTCTCTCCCCCAGTCTCTCTCTCCCCAGTCTCTCTCTCCCAGTTTCTCTCTCTCCCAGTCTCTCTCTCTCTCCCAGTCTCTCTCTCTCCCAGTCTCTCTCTCCCCCCAGTCTCTCTCTCCTCAAGTCTTTCTCATTCTTCCCCCAGTCTCTCTCTCCCCAGTCTCTCTCTTCCCAGTCTTTCTCTCACCTAGTCTCTATCTCTTTCCCAGTTTCTTTCTCTCTCCCATTCTCACTCTCTACCAATCTCTCTCTCTCCCAACTCTCTCTCCCCGCAGTTTCTCTCTCTCCCCCAGTCTCCCTCTCTCCCCCAGTCTCCCTCTCTTCCCCAGTCTCCCTCTCTCCCCCCAGTCTCCCTCTCTCCCCCAGTCTCCCTCTCTCCCCCAGTCTCCCTCTCTCCCCCAGTCTCCCTCTCTCCCCCAGTCTCCCTCTCTCCCCAGTCTCCCCCTCTCCCCCAGTCTGCCTCTCTCCCCGTCTCCCTCTCTCCCCATCTCCCTCTCTCCCCGTCCCCCTCTCTCCCAGTCTCCTCTCTCCCCGTCTCCCTCTCTTCCCCAGTCTCCCTCTCTCCCCCAGTCTCCCTCTCTCCCCCAGTCTCCCTCTCTCCCCCAGTCTCCCTCTCTCCCCCAGTCTCCCCCTCTCCCCCAGTCTCTCTCTCTCCCCAGTCTCTCTCTCTCCCCAGTCTCTCTCTCTCCCCAGTCTCTCTCTCTCCCCAGTCTCCCTCTCTCCCCGTCTCCCTCTCTCCCCGTCTCCCTGTCTCCCCGTCTCCCTCTCTCCCCGTCTCCCTCTCTCCCCCCAGTCTCCTCTCACCCCCCAGTCTCCTCCTCTCCCCGTCTCCCTCTCTACCCCCAGTCTCCCTCTCTCTCCCTCAGTCTCCCTCTCTCCCCCCCCAGTCTCTCTCTCCCCCCAGTCCTCTCTCTCTCTCCAGTCTCTCTCTCCCCAGTCTCTCTCTCCCCCAGTCTCTCTCTACCCCCAGTCTCTCTTCCCACCAGTCTCTCTCTCTCCCCAGTCTCTCTCTCCCCCAGCCTCTCTCTCCCCAGCCTCTCTCCCCAGTCTCTCTCCCCCCAGTCTCTCTCTCTCCCCAGTCTCTCTCTCCCCAGTCTCTCTCTCTCCCCAGTCTCTCTCTCTCCCCAGTCTCTCTCTCTCCACAGTCTCTCTCTCTCCCGTCTCTCTCTCTCCCCAGTCTCTCTGTCTCCCCAGTCTCTCTCTCTCTCCCCAGTCTCTCTCTCTCCCCAATCACTCTCCCCCCAGTCTCTCTCTCCCCAGTCTCTCTCTCTCCCCAGTCTCTCTCTCTCCCCAGTCTCTCTCTCTCCCCAGTCTCTCTCTCTCCCCAGTCTCTCTCTCTCCCAGTCTCTCTCTCTCCCCAGTCTCTCTCTCTCCCCAGTCTCTCTCTCTCCCCAGTCTCTCTCTCTCCCCAGTCTCTCTCTCTCCCCAGTCTCTCTCTCTCCCAGTCTCTCTCTCCCAGTCTCTCTCTCCGTCCTCTCTCTCCCCCACTCTCTCTCTCCAGTCTCTCTCTCTCCCAGACTCTCTCTCTCCCAGTATCTCTCTCTCCCAGTCTCTCTCTCTCCCAGTCTCTCTCTCCCCCCAGTCTCCCTCCCTCCCCCCAGTCTCCCTTTCTCCCACCACTCTCACTCTCTCCCCCCAGTCTCCCTCTCTCCCACCAGTCTCCCTCTCTAACCCCCAGTCTCTCTCTCTCTCTCCCCAGTCCCTCTCTCTGCGCCAGTCTCTCTCTCCCAGTTTCTCTCACTCCCAGTCTCTCTCTCTCTCCCAGTCTCTCTGTCTCTCCCAGTCTATCTCTCTTTCCCAGTCTCTCTCTCTCCCAGTCTCTCTCTCTCCCAGTCTCTCTCTCTCCCAGTCTCTCTCTCTCCCAGTCTCTCTCTCTCCCAGTCTCTCTCTCTCCCTGTCTCTCTCTCTCCCAGTCTCTCTCTCTCCCAGTCTCTCTCTCTCCCAGTCTCTCTCTCCCCCAGTCTCTCTCTCCCCCCAGTCTCTCTCTCCCCCCAGTCTCTCTCTCCCCCAGTCTCTCTCTCTACCCCCAGTCTCTCTCTCTACCCCCAGTCTCTCTCTCCCCCCAGTCTCTTTCTCCCCCCAGTCTCTTTCTCCCCCCAGTCTCTTTCTCCCCCAGTCTCTTTCTCCCCCCAGTATCTCTCTCCCCCAGTCTCTCTCTCCCCCCAGTCTCTCTCTCCCCCCAGTCTCTCTCTCCCCCAGTCTCTCTCGCCCCCAGTCTCTATCTCCACCAGTCTCTCTCTCCCCCCAGTCTCCCCTCTCTCACCCCCAGTCCCTCTCTCTGCCAGTCTCTCTCTCTCCCAGTCTCACTCTCCAGTCTCTCTCTCCCTCCCAGTCTCTTTCTCTCCCAGTCTCTCTATATCCCAGTCTCTCTCTCTCCCATTCTCTCTCTCTCCCCAGTCTCTCTCTCTCCCCAGTCTCTCTCTCTCCCCAGTCTCTCTGTCTCCCCAGTCTCTCTCTCTCTCCCCAGTCTCTCTCTCTCCCCAGTCACTCTCTCCCCAGTCTCTTTCTCCCCAGTCTCTTTCTCCCCAGTCTCTCTCTCCCCAGTCACTCTCTCTCCCCAGTCTCTCTCTCTCCCCAGTCTCTCTCTCTCCCCAGTCTCTCTCTCTCCCCAGTCTCTCTTTCTCCCCAGTCTCTCTATCTCCCCAGTCTCTCTCTCTCCCCAGTCTCTCTCTCTCCCCAGTCTCTAACTCCCCCAGTCTCTCTCTCCCGCCAGTCTCCCTCTCTCACCCCCAGTCCCTCTCTCTGCCAGTCCTCTCTCTCTCCCAGTCTCTCTCTCTCTCCCAGTCTCTTTCTCTCCCAGTCTCTCTATATCCCAGTCTCTCTATCTCCCAGTCTCTCTCTCTCCCAGTCTCTCTCTCCCCCCCAGTCTCTCTCTCCCCCCCAGTCTCTCTCTCCCCCCAGTCTCTCTCTCCCCCCAGTCTCTATCTCCCCCCAGTCTCTATCTCCCCCCAGTCTCTCTCTCCCCCCAGTCTCTCTCCCCCCAGTCTCTCCCTCCCAGTCTCTCTCTCCCCCAGTCTCTCTCTCCCCAGTCTCTCTCTCCCAGTTTCTCTCTCTCCAGTCTCTCTCTCTCCCAGTCTCTCTCTCTCCCAGTCTCTCTCTCCCCCCAGTCTCTCTCTCCTCAAGTCTTTCTCATTCTTCCCCAGTCTCTCTCTCCCCCAGTCTCTCTCTTCCCAGTCTTTCTCTCACCTAGTCTCTATCTCTTTCCCAGTTTCTTTCTCTCTCCCATTCTCACTCTCTACCAATCTCTCTCTCTCCCAACTCTCTCTCCCCGCAGTTTCTCTCTCTCCCCCAGTCTCCCTCTCTCCCCCAGTCTCCCTCTCTCCCCAGTCTCCCTCTCTCCCCAGTCTCCCTCTCTCCCCCAGTCTCCCTCTCTCCCCCAGTCTCCCTCTCCCCCAGTCTCCCTCTCTCCCCCAGTCTCCCCCTCTCCCCAGTCTGCCTCTCTCCCCGTCTCCCTCTCTCCCCATCTCCCTCTCTCCCCGTCCCCCTCTCTCCCAGTCTCCCTCTCTCCCCGTCTCCCTCTCTTCCCCAGTCCTCCCTCTCTCCCCCAGTCTCCCTCTCTCCCCCAGTCTCCCCTCTCTCCCCCCAGTCTCCCTCTCTCCCCCCAGTCTCCCCCTCTCCCCCAGTCTCTCTCTCTCCCCAGTCTCTCTCTCTCCCCAGTCTCTCTCTCTCCCCAGTCTCTCTCTCTCCCCAGTCTCTCTCTCTCCCCAGTCTCCCTCTCTCCCCGTCTCCCTCTCTCCCCGTCTCCCTGTCTCCCCGTCACCCTCTCTCCCCGTCTCCCTCTCTCCCCCCAGTCTCCTTCTCTCCCCCCAGTCTCCTCCTCTCCCCGTCTCCCTCTCTACCCCCAGTCTCCCTCTCTCCCTCCAGTCTCCCTCTCTCCCCCCCCCAGTCTCTCTCTCCCCCCCAGTCTCTCTCTCTCTCCAGTCTCTCTCTCCCCAGTCTCTCTCTCCCCAAGTCTCTCTCTACCCCCAGTCTCTCTTTCCCACCAGTCTCTCTCTCCCCAGTCTCTCTCTCCCCAGCCTCTCTCTCCCCAGCCTCTCTCCCCAGTCTCTCTCCCCCAGTCTCTCTCTCTCCCCAGTCTCTCTCTCCCAGTCTCTCTCTCTCCCCAGTCTCTCTCTCTCCCCCAGTCTCTCTCTCTCCACAGTCTCTCTCTCTCCCGTCTCTCTCTCTCCCCAGTCTCTCTGTCTCCCCAGTCTCTCTCTCTCTCCCCAGTCTCTCTCTCTCCTCAATCACTCTCCCCCCAGTCTCTCTCTCCCCAGTCTCTCTCTCTCCCCAGTCTCTCTCTCTCCCAGTCTCTCTCTCTCCCCAGTCTCTCTCTCTCCCCAGTCTCTCTCTCTCCCCAGTCTCTCTCTCTCCCAGTCTCTCTCTCTCCCAGTCTCTCTCTCTCCCCAGTCTCTCTCTCTCCCCAGTCTCTCTCTCTCCCCAGTCTCTCTCTCTCCCAGTCTCTCTCCCCCAGTCTCTCTCTCCGTCTCTCTCTCCCCCACTCTCTCTCTCCCAGTCTCTCTCTCTCCCAGACTCTCTCTCTCCCAGTATCTCTCTCTCCCAGTCTCTCTCTCTCCCAGTCTCTCTCTCCCCCCAGTCTCCCTCCCTCCCCCCAGTCTCCCTTTCTCCCACCACTCTCACTCTCTCCCCCCAGTCTCCCTCTCTCCCACCAGTCTCCCTCTCTAACCCCCAGTCTCTCTCTCTCTCTCCCCCAGTCCCTCTCTCTGCCAGTCTCTCTCTCCCAGTTTCTCTCACTCCCAGTCTCTCTCTCTCTCCCAGTCTCTCTGTCTCTCCCAGTCTATCTCTCTTTCCCAGTCTCTCTCTCTCCCAGTCTCTCTCTCTCCCAGTCTCTCTCTCTCCCAGTCTCTCTCTCTCCCAGTCTCTCTCTCTCCCAGTCTCTCTCTCTCCCAGTCTCTCTCTCTCCCAGTCCTCTCTCTCTCCCAGTCTCTCTCTCTCCCAGTCTCTCTCTCCCCCAGTCTCTCTCCCCAGTCTCTCTCTCCCCCCAGTCTCTCTCTCCCCCCAGTCTCTCTCTCCCCCCAGTCTCTCTCTCTACCCCCAGTCTCTCTCTCTACCCCCAGTCTCTCTCTCCCCCCAGTCTCTTTCTCCCCCCAGTCTCTTTCTCCCCCCAGTCTCTTTCTCCCCCCAGTCTCTTTCTCCCCCCAGTATCTCTCTCCCCCAGTCTCTCTCTCCCCCCAGTCTCTCTCTCCCCCCAGTCTCTCTCTCCCCCAGTCTCTCTCGCCCCCAGTCTCTATCTCCACCAGTCTCTCTCTCCCCCCAGTCTCCCTCTCTCACCCCCAGTCCCTCTCTCTGCCAGTCTCTCTCTCTCCCAGTCTCACTCTCCAGTCTCTCTCTCTCTCCCAGTCTCTTTCTCTCCCAGTCTCTCTATATCCCAGTCTCTCTCTCTCCCAGTCTCTCTCCCTCCCAGTCTCTTTCTCCCCCCCCCAGTCTCTCTCTCCCCCAGTCTCTCTCTCCCCCCAGTCTCTCTCTCTCCCCCCAGTCTCTCTCTCTCCCCCGTCTCTCTCTCCCCCCAGTCTCTCTCTCCCCCCAGTCTCTCTCTCCTCAAGTCTTTCTCTTTCTTCCCCCAGTCTCTCTCTCCCCCAGACTCTCTCTCCCCCAGTCTCTCTCTTCCCAGTCTCTCTCTCGCCTAGTCTCTATCTCTCTCCCAGTTTCTTTCTCTCTCCAGTCTCACTCTCTACCAATCTCTCTCTCCCAACTCTCTAACCCCCCAGTCTCTCTCTCTCTCCCCCAGTCCCTCTCTCTGCCAGTCTCTCTCTCCCAGTTTCTCTCACTCCCAGTCTCTCTCTCTCTCACTGTCTCTCTCTCTCTCCCAGTCTATCTCTCTCTCCCAGTCTCTCTCTCTCCCAGTCTCTCTCTCTCCCAGCCTCTCTCTCCCAGTCTCTCTCTCTCCCAGTCTCTCTCTCCCAGTCTCTCTCTCTCCCAGTCTCTCTCTCCCCCAGTCTCTCTCTCCCCCAGTCTCTCTCTCCCCCCCAGTCTCTCTCTCCCCCCAGTCTCTCTCTCTACCCCCAGTCTCTCTCTCCCCCCAGTCTCTTTCTCCCCCCAGTCTCTTTCTCCCCCCAGCAATTCTCTCCCCAGTCTCTCTCTCCCCCCAGTCTCTCTCTCCCCCCAGTCTCTCTCTCCCCCCAGTCTCTCTCTCTCCCAGTCTCTCTCGCCCCCAGTCTCTATCTCCCCCAGTCTCTCTCTCCCGCCAGTCTCCCTCTCTCACCCCCAGTCTCCCTCTCTCCCCGTCCCCCTCTCTCCCCATCCCCCTCTCTCCCCGTCTCCCTCTCTCCCCCCAGTTTCTCTCTCCCCCGGTCTCCTTCTCTACCGCAGTCTCCTTCTCTCCCCCCCAGTCTCTCTCTCTCCCCAGTCTCTCTCTCCCCAGTCTCTCTCTCCCCCCAGACTCCCTCTCTCCACCCAGTCTCCCCTCTCTCCCACCAGTCTCCCTCTCTCACCCCCAGTCTCTCTCTCTCTCCCCCAGTCCCTCTCTCTGCCAGTCTCTCTCTCCCAGTGTCTCTCTCTCCCAGTGTCTCTCTCTCCCAGACTCTCTCTCCCCCAGTCTCTCTCTCCTCAAGTCTTTCTCATTCTTCCCCCAGTCTCTCTCTCCCCCAGTCTCTCTCTTCCCAGTCTTTCTCTCGCCTAGTCTCTATCTCTTTCCCAGTTTCTTTCTCTCTCCCAGTCTCACTCTCTACCAATCTCTCTCTCTCCCAACTCTCTCTCCCCGCAGTTTCTCTCTCTCCCCCAGTCTCCCTCTCTCCCCCAGTCTCCCTCTCTCCCCCAGTCTCCCCCTCTCCCCCAGTCTCCCTCTCTCCCCGTCCCCCTCTCTCCCCGTCCCCCTCTCTCCCCGTCTCCCTCTCTCCCCCCAGTCTCTCTCTCCCCCTGTCTCCTTCTCTCCCCAGTCTCCTTCTCTCCCCCCAGTCTCCTCCTCTCCCCGTTTCCCTCTCTACCCCCAGTCTCCCTCTCTCCCTCCAGTCTCCCTCTCTCCCCCCCAGACTCTCTCTCCCCCCGTCTCTCCCTCCCCCCGTCTCTCTCTCCCCCTGTCTCTCTCTCCCCCCGTCTCTCTCTCCCCCGTCTCTATCTCCCCCAGTCTCTCTCTCCCCCCAGTCTCTCTCTCCCCCCAGTCTCTCTCTCTTCCCCAGTCTCTCTCTCCCCAGTCTCTCTCTCTCTCCCCAGTCTCTCTCTCCCCAGTCTCTATCTCCCCAGTCTCTCTCTCCTCAGTCTCGCTCTCCCCAGTCACTCTCTCCCCATTTTCTCTCACTCCAGTCTCTCTCTCTCCCTTCTCTCTCTCTCTCCCGTCTCTCTCTCTCCCCACTCTCTCTCACCCCCAGTCTCTCTCTCTCCCCCAGTCTCTCTCTCTCCCCAGTCTCTCTCTCTCCCCAGTCTCTCTCTCCCCCAATCTCTCTCTTCCCAGTCTTTCTCTCGCCTAGTCTCTATCTCTTTCCCAGTTTCTTTCTCTCTCCCAGTCTCACTCTCTACCAATCTCTCTCATCTCCCAACTCTCTCTCCCCGCAGTTTCTCTCTCTCCCCCCGTCTCTCTCTCCCCCCGTCTCTCTCTCCCCCCGTCTCTATCTCCCCCAGTCTCTCTCTCCCCCCAGTCTCTCTCTCCCCCCGTCTCTCTCTCTTCCCCAGTCTCTCTCTCCCCGGTCTCTCTCTCTCTCCCCAGTCTCTCTCTCCCCAGTCTCCCTCTCCCCAGTCTCTATCTCCCCAGTCTCTCTCTCCTCAGTCTCGCTCTCCCCAGTCACTCTCTCCCCATTTTCTCTCACTCCAGTCTCTCTCTCTCCCTTCTCTCTCTCTCTCCCCCACTCTCTCTTTCCCAGTCTCTCTCTCTCCCAGTCTCTCTCTCTCCCAGTCTCTCTCTCTCCCAGTCTCTATCTCCCCAGTCTCTCTCTCCTCAGTCTCGCTCTCCCCAGTCCCTCTCTCCCCATTTTCTCTCACTCCAGTCTCTCTCTCTCCCTTCTCTCTCTCTCTCTCCCCCACTCTCTCTCTCCCAGTCTCTCTCTCTCCCAGTCTCTCTCTCTCCAGTCTCTCTCTCTCCCAGTCTCTCTCTCCCCCCGTCTCTCTCTCCCCCCGTCTCTATCTCCCCCAGTCTCTCTCTCCCCCCAGTCTCTTTCTCCCCCCGTCTCTCTCTCTTCCCCAGTCTCTCTCTCCCCAGTCTCTCTCTCTCTCCCCAGTCTCTCTCTCCCCCAGTCTCTCTCTCCCCAGTCTCTATCTCCCCAGTCTCGCTCTCCCCAGTCACTCTCTCCCCCATTTTCTCTCACTCCAGTCTCTCTCTCTCCCTTCTCTCTCTCTCTCCCCCACTCTCTCTCTCCCAGTCTCTCTCTCTCCCAGTCTCTCTCTCTCCCAGTCTCTCTCTCTCCCAGTCTCTCTCTCTCCCAGTCTCTCTCTCCCCCCAGTCTCCCTCTCTCCCCCCAGTCTCCCTTTCTCCCACCAGTCTCACTCACTCCCCCCAGTCTCTCTCTCTCCCCCCAGTCTCTCTCTCCCCCGTCTCTCTCTCCCCCCAGTCTCTCTCTCCCCCAGTCTCTCTCTTCCCAGTCTCTCTCTCGCCTAGTCTCTATCTCTCTCCCAGTTTCTTTCTCTCTCCCAGTCTCACTCTACCAATCTCTCTCTCCCAACTCTCTAACCCCCAGTCTCTCTCTCTCTCCCCCAGTCCCTCTCTCTGCCAGTCTCTCTCTCCCAGTTTCTCTCACTCCCAGTCTCTCTCTCTCTCACTTTCTCTCTCTCTCTCCCAGTCTATCTCTCTCTCCCAGTCTCTCTCTCTCCCAGTCTATCTCTCTCCCAGCCTCTCTCTCTCCCAGTCTCTCTCTCCCAGTCTCTCTCTCTCCCAGTCTCTCTCTCTCCCAGTCTCTCTCTCCCCCAGTCTCTCTCTCCCCCCAGTCTCTCTCTCCCCCCAGTCTCTCTCTCTCCCCCCAGTCTCTCTCTCCCCCCAGTCTCTTTCTCCCCCCAGTCTCTTTCTACCCCCAGCAATTCTCTCCCCCAGTCTCTCTCTCCCCCCAGTCTCTCTCTCCCCCCAGTCTCTCTCTCTCCCAGTCTCTCTCGCCCCCAGTCTCTATCTCCCCCAGTCTCTCTCTCCCGCCAGTCTCCCTCTCTCACCCCCAGTCTCCCTCTCTCCCCCGTCCCCCTCTCTCCCCATCCCCCTCTCTCCCCGTCTCCCTCTCTCCCCCCAGTCTCTCTCTCCCCCTGTCTCCTTCTCTCCCCCAGTCTCCTTCTCTCCCCCCAGTCTCTCTCTCTCCCCAGTCTCTCTCTCCCCCCAGTCTCCCTCTCTCCACCCAGTCTCCCTCTCTCCCACCAGTCTCCCTCTCTCACTCCCAGTCTCTCTCTCTCTTCCCCAGTCTCTCTCCCCAGTCTCTCTCTCTTTCCCCAGTTTCTCTCTCCCCAGTCTCTCTCTCCCCAGTCTCTCTCTCCCCAGTCTCGCTCTCCCCAGCCTCGCTCTCCCCAGTCACCCTCTCCCCATTTTCTCTCTCTCCAGTCTCTCTCTCCCTTCTCTCTCTCTCTTCACATCTCTCTCTCTCCCCGTCTCTCTCTCCCCATCTCTCTCTCTCCCCCAGTCTCTCTCTCGCCCCCAGTCTCTCTCCCCCAGTCTCTCTCTCCCCAGTCTCTCTCTCCCCCTAGTCTCACTCTCCCCCAAGTCTCTCTCTCCCCCCAGTCTCTCTCTCCCCCCAGTCTCTCTCTCCCCCCAGTCTCTCTCTCCTCAAGTCTCTCGCTTTCTCCCCCCAGTCTCTCCCTCTCTCACTCCCCCCAGACTCTCTCTCCCCCAGTCTCTCTCTTCCCAGTCTCTCTCTCGCCTAGTCTCTATCTCTCTCCCAGTCTCACTCTCTACCAATCTCTCTCTCCCAACTCTCTCTCCCCCTAGTCTCACTCTCCCCCAAGTCTCTCTCTCCCCCCAGTCCTCTCTCTCCCCCCAGTCTCTCTCTCCCCCAGTCTCTCTCTCCTCAAGTCTCTCGCTTTATCCCCCCCAGTCTCTCCCTCTCTCACTCCCCCCAGACTCTCTCTCCCCCAGTCTCTCTCTTCCCAGTCTCTCTCTCGCCTAGTCTCTATCTCTCTCCCAGTCTCACTCTCTACCAATCTCTCTCTCCCAACTCTCTCTCCCCCAGTCTCACTCTCTCCCCCCAGTCTCTCTCTCCCGCCAGTCTCCCTCTCTCACCCCCAGTCCCTCTCTCTGCCAGTCTCTCTCTCTCCCAGTCTCTTTCTCTCCCAGTCTCTCTATATCCCAGTCTCTCTATCTCCCAGTCTCTCTCTCTCCCAGTCTCTCTCTCCCCCCCAGTCTCTCTCTCCCCCCAGTCTCTCTCTCCCCCCAGTCTCTATCTCCCCCCAGTCTCTATCTCCCCCAGTCTCTCTCTCCCCCCAGTCTCTCTCCCCCCAGTCTCTCTCCCCCCAGTCCTCTCCCTCCCCAGTCTCTCTCTCCCCCAGTCTCTCTCTCCCCAGTCTCTCTCTCCCAGTTTCTCTCTCTCCCAGTCTCTCTCTCTCCCAGTCTCTCTCTCTCCCAGTCTCTCTCTCCCCCCAGTCTCTCTCTCTCCCCCAGTCTCTCTCTCTCCCCCAGTCTCCCTCTCTCCCCCAGTCTCCCTCTCTTCCCCAGTCTCCCTCTCTCCCCCAGTCTCCCTCTCTCCCCCAGTCTCCCTCTCTCCCCCAGTCTCCCTCTCTCCCCCAGTCTCCCTCTCTCCCCCAGTCTCCCTCTCTCCCCCAGTCTCCCCCTCTCCCCCAGTCTGCCTCTCTCCCCGTCTCCCTCTCTCCCCATCTCCCTCTCTCCCCGTCCCCCCTCTCTCCCAGTCTCCCTCTCTCCCCGTCTCCCTCTCTTCCCCAGTCTCCCTCTCTCCCCCAGTCTCCCTCTCTCCCCCAGTCTCCCTCTCTCCCCCAGTCTCCCTCTCTCCCCCAGTCTCCCCCTCTCCCCCAGTCTCTCTCTCTCCCCAGTCTCTCTCTCTCCCCAGTCTCTCTCTCTCCCCAGTCTCTCTCTCTCCCCAGTCTCCCTCTCTCCCCGTCTCCCTCTCTCCCCGTCTCCCTGTCTCCCCGTCTCCCTGTCTCCCCGTCTCCCTCTCTCCCCCCCAGTCTCCTTCTCACCCCCCAGTCTCCTCCTCTCCCCGTCTCCCTCTCTACCCCCAGTCTCCCTCTCTCCCTCCAGTCTCCCTCTCTCCCCCCCCAGTCTCTCTCTCCCCCCAGTCTCTCTCTCTCTCCAGTCTCTCTCTCCCCAGTCTCTCTCTCCCCCCAGTCTCTCTCTACCCCCAGTCTCTCTTTCCCACCAGTCTCTCTCTCTCCCCAGTCTCTCTCTCCCCATCCTCTCTCTCCCCAGCCTCTCTCCCCAGTCTCTCTCCCCCCAGTCTCTCTCTCTCCCCAGTCTCTCTCTCCCCAGTCTCTCTCTCTCCCAGTCTCTCTCTCTCCCCAGTCTCTCTCTCTCCACAGTCTCTCTCTCTCCCGTCTCTCTCTCTCCCCAGTCTCTCTGTCTCCCCAGTCTCTCTCTCTCTCCCCAGTCTCTCTCTCTCCCCAATCACTCTCCCCCCCAGTCTCTCTCTCCCCAGTCTCTCTCTCTCCCCAGTCTCTCTCTCTCCCCAGTCTCTCTCTCTCCCCAGTCTCTCTCTCTCCCCAGTCTCTCTCTCTCCCCAGTCTCTCTCTCTCCCCAGTCTCTCTCTCTCCCCAGTCTCTCTCTCTCCCCCAGTCTCTCTCTCTCCCCAGTCTCTCTCTCTCCCCAGTCTCTCTCTCTCCCAGTCTCTCTCTCCCAGTCTCTCTCTCCGTCTCTCTCTCCCCCACTCTCTCTCTCCCAGTCTCTCTCTCTCCCAGACTCTCTCTCTCCCAGTATCTCTCTCTCCCAGTCTCTCTCTCTCCCAGTCTCTCTCTCCCCCCAGTCTCCCTCCCTCCCCCCAGTCTCCCCTTTCTCCCACCACTCTCACTCTCTCCCCCCAGTCTCCCTCTCTCCCACCAGTCTCCCTCTCTAACCCCCAGTCTCTCTCTCTCTCTCCCCCAGTCCCTCTCTCTGCCAGTCTCTCTCTCCCAGTTTCTCTCACTCCCAGTCTCTCTCTCTCTCCCAGTCTCTCTGTCTCTCCCAGTCTATCTCTCTTTCCCAGTCTCTCTCTCTCCCAGTCTCTCTCTCTCCCAGTCTCTCTCTCTCCCAGTCTCTCTCTCTCCCAGTCCTCTCTCTCTCCCTGTCTCTCTCTCTCCCTGTCTCTCTCTCTCCCAGTCTCTCTCTCTCCCAGTCTCTCTCTCTCCCAGTCTCTCTCTCCCCCAGTCTCTCTCTCCCCCCAGTCTCTCTCTCCCCCCAGTCTCTCTCTCCCCCCAGTCTCTCTCTCTACCCCCAGTCTCTCTCTCTACCCCCAGTCTCTCTCTCCCCCCAGTCTCTTTCTCCCCCCAGTCTCTTTCTCCCCCCAGTCTCTTTCTCCCCCCAGTCTCTTTCTCCCCCCAGTATCTCTCTCCCCCAGTCTCTCTCTCCCCCCAGTCTCTCTCTCCCCCCAGTCTCTCTCTCCCCCAGTCTCTCTCGCCCCCAGTCTCTATCTCCACCAGTCTCTCTCTCCCCCCAGTCTCCCTCTCTCACCCCCAGTCCCTCTCTCTGCCAGTCTCTCTCTCTCCCAGTCTCACTCTCCCAGTCTCTCTCTCTCTCCCAGTCTCTTTCTCTCCCAGTCTCTCTATATCCCAGTCTCTCTCTCTCCCATTCTCTCTCTCTCCCAGTCTCTCTCTCTCCCCAGTCTCTCTCTCTCCCCAGTCTCTCTGTCTCCCCAGTCTCTCTCTCTCTCCCCAGTCTCTCTCTCTCCCCAGTCACTCTCTCCCCAGTCTCTTTCTCCCCAGTCTCTCTCTCCCCAGTCACTCTCTCTCCCCAGTCTCTCTCTCTCCCCAGTCTCTCTCTCTCCCCAGTCTCTCTCTCTCCCCAGTCTCTCTTTCTCCCCAGTCTCTCTATCTCCCCAGTCTCTCTCTCTCCCCAGTCTCTCTCTCTCCCCAGTCTCTACCTCCCCCAGTCTCTCTCTCCCGCCAGTCTCCCTCTCTCACCCCAGTCCCTCTCTCTGCCAGTCTCTCTCTCTCCCAGTCTCTCTCTCTCTCCCAGTCTCTTTCTCTCCCAGTCTCTCTATATCCCAGTCTCTCTATCTCCCAGTCTCTCTCTCTCCCAGTCTCTCTCTCCCCCCCAGTCTCTCTCTCCCCCCCAGTCTCTCTCTCCCCCCAGTCTCTCTCTCCCCCCAGTCTCTATCTCCCCCCAGTCTCTATCTCCCCCCAGTCTCTCTCTCCCCCCAGTCTCTCTCCCCCCAGTCTCTCCCTCCCCAGTCTCTCTCTCCCCCAGTCTCTCTCTCCCCAGTCTCTCTCTCCCAGTTTCTCTCTCTCCCAGTCTCTCTCTCTCCCAGTCTCTCTCTCTCCCAGTCTCTCTCTCCCCCCAGTCTCTCTCTCCTCAAGTCTTTCTCATTCTTCCCCCCAGTCTCTCTCTCCCCCAGTCTCTCTCTTCCCAGTCTTTCTCTCACCTAGTCTCTATCTCTTTCCCAGTTTCTTTCTCTCTCCCATTCTCACTCTCTACCAATCTCTCTCTCTCCCAACTCTCTCTCCCCGCAGTTTCTCTCTCTCCCCCAGTCTCCCTCTCTCCCCCAGTCTCCCTCTCTTCCCCAGTCTCCCTCTCTCCCCCAGTCTCCCTCTCTCCCCCAGTCTCCCTCTCTCCCCCAGTCTCCCTCTCTCCCCCAGTCTCCCTCTCTCCCCCAGTCTCCCCCTCTCCCCCAGTCTGCCTCTCTCCCCGTCTCCCTCTCTCCCCCATCTCCCTCTCTCCCCGTCCCCCTCTCTCCCCAGTCTCCCTCTCTCCCCGTCTCCCTCTCTTCCCCAGTCTCCCTCTCTCCCCCAGTCTCCCTCTCTCCCCCAGTCTCCCTCTCTCCCCCAGTCTCCCTCTCTCCCCCAGTCTCCCCCTTCTCCCCAAGTCTCTCTCTCTCCCCAGTCTCTCTCTCTCCCCAGTCTCTCTCTCTCCCCAGTCTCTCTCTCTCCCCAGTCTCTCTCTCTCCCCAGTCTCCCTCTCTCCCCGTCTCCCTCTCTCCCCGTCTCCCTGTCTCCCCGTCACCCTCTCTCCCCGTCTCCCTCTCTCCCCCCAGTCTCCTTCTCTCCCCCCAGTCTCCTCCTCTCCCCGTCTCCCTCTCTACCCCCAGTCTCCCTCTCTCCCTCCAGTCTCCCTCTCTCCCCCCCCAGTCTCTCTCTCCCCCCAGTCTCTCTCTCTCTCCAGTCTCTCTCTCCCCAGTCTCTCTCTCCCCAAGTCTCTCTCTACCCCCAGTCTCTCTTTCCCACCAGTCCTCTCTCTCCCCAGTCTCTCTCTCCCCAGCCTCTCTCTCCCCAGCCTCTCTCCCCCAGTCTCTCTCCCCAGTCTCTCTCTCTCCCCAGTCTCTCTCTCCCCAGTCTCTCTCTCTCCCCAGTCTCTCTCTCTCCCCAGTCTCTCTCTCTCCACAGTCTCTCTCTCTCTCCCGTCTCTCTCTCTCCCCAGTCTCTCTGTCTCCCCAGTCTCTCTCTCTCTCCCCAGTCTCTCTCTCTCCCCAATCACTCTCCCCCCAGTCTCTCTCTCCCCAGTCTCTCTCTCTCCCCAGTCTCTCTCTCTCCCCAGTCTCTCTCTCTCCCAGTCTCTCTCTCTCCCCCAGTCTCTCTCTCTCCCCAGTCTCTCTCTCTCCCCAGTCTCTCTCTCTCCCCAGTCTCTCTCTCTCCCCAGTCTCTCTCTCTCCCCAGTCTCTCTCTCTCCCCAGTCTCTCTCTCTCCCAGTCTCTCTCTCCCAGTCTCTCTCTCCGTCTCTCTCTCCCCCACTCTCTCTCTCCCCAGTCTCTCTCTCTCCCAGACTCTCTCTCTCCCAGTATCTCTCTCTCCAGTCTCTCTCTCTCCCCAGTCTCTCTCTCCCCCAGTCTCCCTCCCTCCCCCCAGTCTCCCTTTCTCCCACCACTCTCACTCTCTCCCCCCAGTCTCTCTCTCTCCCCAGTCTCTCTCTCTCCACAGTCTCTCTCTCTCCCGTCTCTCTCTCTCCCCAGTCTCTCTGTCTCCCCAGTCTCTCTCTCTCTCCCCAGTCTCTCTCTCTCCCCAATCACTCTCCCCCCAGTCTCTCTCTCCCCAGTCTCTCTCTCCTCCCCAGTCTCTCTCTCTCCCCAGTCTCTCTCTCTCCCCAGTCTCTCTCTCTCCCCAGTCTCTCTCTCTCCCCAGTCTCTCTCTCCTCCCCAGTCTCTCTCTCTCCCCAGTCTCTCTCTCTCTCCCCAGTCTCTCTCTCTCCCCCAGTCTCTCTCTCTCCCCAGTCTCTCTCTCTCCCAGTCTCTCTCCCCCAGTCTCTCTCTCCGTCTCTCTCTCCCCCCACTCTCTCTCTCCCAGTCTCTCTCTCTCCCAGACTCTCTCTCTCCCAGTATCTCTCTCTCCCAGTCTCTCTCTCTCCCAGTCTCTCTCTCCCCCCAGTCTCCCTCCCTCCCCCCAGTCTCCCTTTCTCCCACCACTCTCACTCTCTCCCCCCAGTCTCCCTCTCTCCCACCAGTCTCCCTCTCTAACCCCCAGTCTCTCTCTCTCTCTCCCCCCAGTCCCTCTCTCTGCCAGTCTCTCTCTCCCAGTTTCTCTCACTCCCAGTCTCTCTCTCTCTCCCAGTCTCTCTGTCTCTCCCAGTCTATCTCTCTTTCCCAGTCTCTCTCTCTCCCAGTCTCTCTCTCTCCCAGTCTCTCTCTCTCCCAGTCTCTCTCTCTCCCAGTCTCTCTCTCTCCCTGTCTCTCTCTCTCCAGTCTCTCTCTCTCCCAGTCTCTCTCTCTCCCAGTCTCTCTCTCTCTCCCAGTCTCTCTCTCCCCCAGTCTCTCTCTCCCCCCAGTCTCTCTCTCCCCCCAGTCTCTCTCTCCCCCCAGTCTCTCTCTCTACCCCCAGTCTCTCTCTCTACCCCAGTCTCTCTCTCCCCCCAGTCTCTTTCTCCCCCCAGTCTCTTTCTCCCCCCAGTCTCTTTCTCCCCCCAGTCTCTTTCTCCCCCCAGTATCTCTCTCCCCCAGTCTCTCTCTCCCCCCCAGTCTCTCTCTCCCCCCCAGTCTCTCTCTCCCCCAGTCTCTCTCGCCCCCAGTCTCTATCTCCACCAGTCTCTCTCTCCCCCCAGTCTCCCTCTCTCACCCCGAGTCCCTCTCTCTGCCAGTCTCTCTCTCTCCCAGTCTCACTCTCCAGTCTCTCTCTCTCTCCCAGTCTCTTTCTCTCCCAGTCTCTCTATATCCAGTCTCTCTCTCTCCCAGTCTCTCTCCCTCCCAGTCTCTTTCTCCCCCCCCAGTCTCTCTCTCCCCCCAGTCTCTCTCTCCCCCCAGTCTCTCTCTCTCCCCCCAGTCTCTCTCTCTCCCCCGTCTCTCTCTCCCCCCAGTCTCTCTCTCCCCCCAGTCTCTCTCTCCTCAAGTCTTTCTCTTTCTTCCCCCAGTCTCTCTCTCCCCCCAGACTCTCTCTCCCCAGTCTCTCTCTTCCCAGTCTCTCTCTCGCCTAGTCTCTATCTCTCTCCCAGTTTCTTTCTCTCTCCCAGTCTCACTCTCTACCAATCTCTCTCTCCCAACTCTCTAACCCCCAGTCTCTCTCTCTCTCCCCCAGTCCCTCTCTCTGCCAGTCTCTCTCTCCCAGTTTCTCTCACTCCCAGTCTCTCTCTCTCTCACTGTCTCTCTCTCTCTCCCAGTCTATCTCTCTCTCCCAGTCTCTCTCTCTCCCAGTCTCTCTCTCTCCAGCCTCTCTCTCTCCCAGTCTCTCTCTCTCCCAGTCTCTCTCTCCCAGTCTCTCTCTCTCCCAGTCTCCTCTCTCCCCCAGTCTCTCTCTCCCCCCAGTCTCTCTCTCCCCCAGTCTCTCTCTCCCCCCAGTCTCTCTCTCTACCCCCAGTCTCTCTCTCCCCCCAGTCTCTTTCTCCCCCCAGTCTCTTTCTCCCCCCAGCAATTCTCTCCCCCAGTCCCTCTCTCCCCCCAGTCTCTCTCTCCCCCCAGTCTCTCTCTCCCCCCAGTCTCTCTCTCTCCCAGTCTCTCTCGCCCCCAGTCTCTATCTCCCCCAGTCTCTCTCTCCCGCCAGTCTCCCTCTCTCACCCCCAGTCTCCCTCTCTCCCCGTCCCCCTCTCTCCCCATCCCCCCTCTCTCCCCGTCTCCCTCTCTCCCCCCAGTTTCTCTCTCCCCCTGTCTCCTTCTCTACCGCAGTCTCCTTCTCTCCCCCCAGTCTCTCTCTCTCCCCAGTCTCTCTCTCCCCAGTCTCTCTCTCCCCCCAGTCTCCCTCTCTCCACCCAGTCTCCCTCTCTCCCACCAGTCTCCCTCTCTCACCCCCAGTCTCTCTCTCTCTCCCCCAGTCCCTCTCTCTGCCAGTCTCTCTCTCCCAGTGTCTCTCTCTCCCAGTGTCTCTCTCTCCCAGTCTCTCTCTCCCCCCAGTCCTCTCTCTCCTCAAGTCTTTCTCATTCTTCCCCCAGTCTCTCTCTCCCCCAGTCTCTCTCTTCCCAGTCTTTCTCTCGCCTAGTCTCTATCTCTTTCCCAGTTTCTTTCTCTCTCCAGTCTCACTCTCTACCAATCTCTCTCTCTCCCAACTCTCTCTCCCCGCAGTTTCTCTCTCTCCCCGCAGTTTCTCTCTCTCCCCCCAGTCTCCCTCTCTCCCCCAGTCTCCCTCTCTCCCCCAGTCTCCCCCTCTCCCCCAGTCTCCCTCTCTCCCCGTCCCCCTCTCTCCCCGTCCCCCTCTCTCCCCGTCCTCCCTCTCTCCCCCAGTCTCTCTCTCCCCCTGTCCTCCTTCTCTCCCCCAGTCTCCTTCTCTCCCCCCAGTCTCCTCCTCTCCCCGTTTCCCTCTCTACCCCCAGTCTCCCTCTCTCCCTCCAGTCTCCCTCTCTCCCCCCCAGACTCTCTCTCCCCCCGTCTCTCCCTCCCCCCGTCTCTCTCTCCCCCTGTCTCTCTCTCCCCCCGTCTCTCTCTCCCCCCGTCTCTATCTCCCCCAGTCTCTCTCTCCCCCCAGTCTCTCTCTCCCCCCAGTCTCTCTCTCTTCCCCAGTCTCTCTCTCCCCAGTCTCTCTCTCTCTCCCCAGTCTCTCTCTCCCCAGTCTCTATCTCCCCAGTCTCTCTCTCCTCAGTCTCGCTCTCCCCAGTCACTCTCTCCCCATTTTCTCTCACTCCAGTCTCTCTCTCTCCCTTCTCTCTCTCTCTCCCCGTCTCTCTCTCTCCCCACTCTCTCTCACCCCCAGTCTCTCTCTCCTCCCCCAGTCTCTCTCTCTCCCCAGTCTCTCTCTCTCCCCAGTCTCTCTCTCCCCCAATCTCTCTCTTCCAGTCTTTCTCTCGCCTAGTCTCTATCTCTTTCCCAGTTTCTTTCTCTCTCCCAGTCTCACTCTCTACCAATCTCTCTCTCTCCCAACTCTCTCTCCCCGCAGTTTCTCTCTCTCCCCCCGTCTCTCTCTCCCCCCGTCCTCTCTCTCCCCCCGTCTCTATCTCCCCCAGTCTCTCTCTCCCCCCAGTCTCTCTCTCCCCCCGTCTCTCTCTCTTCCCCAGTCTCTCTCTCCCCAGTCTCTCTCTCTCTCCCCAGTCTCTCTCTCCCCAGTCTCTCTCTCCCCAGTCTCTATCTCCCCAGTCTCTCTCTCCTCAGTCTCGCTCTCCCCAGTCACTCTCTCCCCATTTTCTCTCACTCCAGTCTCTCTCTCTCCCTTCTCTCTCTCTCTCCCCCACTCTCTCTTTCCAGTCTCTCTCTCTCCCAGTCTCTCTCTCTCCCAGTCTCTCTCTCTCCCCAGTCTCTATCTCCCCAGTCTCTCTCTCCTCAGTCTCGCTCTCCCCAGTCCCTCTCTCCCCATTTTCTCTCACTCCAGTCTCTCTCTCTCCCTTCTCTCTCTCTCTCTCCCCCCACTCTCTCTCTCCCAGTCTCTCTCTCTCCCAGTCTCTCTCTCTCCCAGTCTCTCTCTCCCCCCGTCTCTCTCTCCCCCCCGTCTCTATCTCCCCCAGTCTCTCTCTCCCCCCAGTCTCTTTCTCCCCCCGTCTCTCTCTCTTCCCCAGTCTCTCTCTCCCCAGTCTCTCTCTCTCTCCCCAGTCTCTCTCTCCCCAGTCTCTCTCTCCCCAGTCTCTATCTCCCCAGTCTCGCTCTCCCCAGTCACTCTCTCCCCATTTTCTCTCACTCCAGTCTCTCTCTCTCCCTTCTCTCTCTCTCTCCCCCACTCTCTCTCTCCCAGTCTCTCTCTCTCCCAGTCTCTCTCTCTCCCAGTCTCTCTCTCTCCCAGTCTCTCTCTCTCCCCAGTCTCTCTCTCCCCCAGTCTCCCTCTCTCCCCCCAGCTCTCCCCTTTCTCCCACCAGTCTCACTCACTCCCCCAGTCTCTCTCTCTCCCCCCAGTCTCTCTCTCCCCCGTCTCTCTCTCCCCCCAGTCTCTCTCTCCCCCAGTCTCTCTCTTCCCAGTCTCTCTCTCGCCTAGTCTCTATCTCTCTCCCAGTTTCTTTCTCTCTCCCAGTCTCACTCTACCAATCTCTCTCTCCCAACTCTCTAACCCCCAGTCTCTCTCTCTCTCCCCCAGTCCCTCTCTCTGCCAGTCTCTCTCTCCCAGTTTCTCTCACTCCCAGTCTCTCTCTCTCTCACTTTCTCTCTCTCTCTCCCAGTCTATCTCTCTCTCCCAGTCTCTCTCTCTCCCAGTCTATCTCTCTCCCCAGCCTCTCTCTCTCCCAGTCTCTCTCTCCCAGTCTCTCTCTCTCCCAGTCTCTCTCTCTCCCAGTCTCTCTCTCCCCCAGTCTCTCTCTCCCCCCAGTCTCTCTCTCCCCCCAGTCTCTCTCTCTCCCCCCAGTCTCTCTCTCCCCCCAGTCTCTTTCTCCCCCCAGTCTCTTTCTACCCCAGCAATTCTCTCCCCCAGTCTCTCTCTCCCCCCAGTCTCTCTCTCCCCCCAGTCTCTCTCTCCCCCAGTCTCTCTCTCTCCCAGTCCTCTCTCGCCCCCAGTCTCTATCTCCCCCAGTCTCTCTCTCCCGCCAGTCTCCCTCTCTCACCCCCAGTCTCCCTCTCTCCCCGTCCCCCTCTCTCCCCATCCCCCTCTCTCCCGTCTCCCTCTCTCCCCCCAGTCTCTCTCTCCCCCCTGTCTCCTTCTCTCCCCCAGTCTCCTTCTCTCCCCCCAGTCTCTCTCTCTCCCCAGTCTCTCTCTCCCCCCAGTCTCCCTCTCTCCACCCAGTCTCCCTCTCTCCCACCAGTCTCCCTCTCTCACTCCCAGTCTCTCTCTCTCTTCCCCAGTCTCTCTCCCCAGTCTCTCTCTCTCTCCCCAGTTTCTCTCTCCCCAGTCTCTCTCTCCCCAGTCTCTCTCTCCCCAGTCTCGCTCTCCCCAGCCTCGCTCTCCCCAGTCACCCTCTCCCCATTTTCTCTCTCTCCAGTCTCTCTCTCCCTTCTCTCTCTCTCTTCACATCTCTCTCTCTCCCCGTCTCTCTCTCCCCATCTCTCTCTCTCCCCCAGTCTCTCTCTCGCCCCCAGTCTCTCTCCCCCAGTCTCTCTCTCCCCAGTCTCTCTCTCCCCCTAGTCTCACTCTCCCCCAAGTCTCTCTCTCCCCCCAGTCTCTCTCTCCCCCCAGTCTCTCTCTCCCCCCAGTCTCTCTCTCCTCAAGTCTCTCGCTTTCTCCCCCCAGTCTCTCCCTCTCTCACTCCCCCCAGACTCTCTCTCCCCCAGTCTCTCTCTTCCCAGTCTCTCTCTCGCCTAGTCTCTATCTCTCTCCCAGTCTCACTCTCTACCAATCTCTCTCTCCCAACTCTCTCTCCCCCAGTCTCACTCTCTCCCCTGTCTCTCTCTCCCCAAATCTCTCTCTCTCCTCTCCCCAATCTCTCTCCCTCTCCCCAATCTCTCTCCGTCTCCCCAATCTCTCTCTCTTGCAATCTCCCTCTCTTCCAGTCTCTCTCTCTCCCGTTACTCTCTCCCCCATTCTCTCCCTCATCCCCGTCTTTCTCTCTCTCCCAGTCTCTATCTCACCCCCAGTCTCTCTCTCTCCACCAGTCTCTCTCCCCCAGTCTCTCTTTCTCTCATCCCCAATCTCTCTCTCTCCCCCCAGTCTCTCTCTACCAGTCTCCCTCTCTCCCCGCAGTCTCTCTCTCTCCCCAGTCTCTCTCTCCCCCAGTCTCTCTCTCCCCCAGTCTCTCTCTCCCCCAGTCTCTCTCTCTCCCCCAGTCTCTCGCTCTCCCCCAGTATCTCTCTCTCCCCAGTCTCTCTCTCTCCCCACTCTCTCTCTCCCCCAGTCTCTCTCTCTCCCCCAGTCTCTCTCTCACCCCCAGTCTCTCTCTCTCCCCCAGTCTCTCTCTCTCCCCAGTCTCTCTCTCTCCCAGGTCTCTCTCTCCCCCAATCTCTCTCTTCCCAGTCTTTCTCTCGCCTAGGCTCTATCTCTTTCCCAGTTTCTTTCTTTCTCCCAGTCTCACTCTCTACCAATCTCTCTCTCTCCCAACTCTCTCTCCCCGCAGTTTCTCTCTCTCCCCCAGTCTTGCTCTCTCCCCGTCTCCCTCTCTCCCCTAGTCTCCCTCTCTCCCCCAGTCTCCCACTCTCCCCCAGTCTCTCTCTCTCCCCCCGTCTCCCTCTCTTCCCCGTCTCCCTCTCTCCCCGTCTCCCTCTCTCCCCCCAGTCTCTCTCTCCCCCTGTCTCCTTCTCTCCCCCTGTCTCCCTCTCTCCCCCAGTCTCCCCCTCTCCCCCAGTCTCTCTCTCTCCCCAGTCTCTCTCTCTCCCCAGTCTCTCTCTCTCCCCAGTCTCTCTCTCTCCCCAGTCTCTCTCTCTCCCCAGTCTCTCTCTCCCCAGTCTCTCTCTCTCCCCAGTCTCTCTCTCTCCCCAGTCTCTCTCTCTCCCCAGTCTCTCTCTCTCCCCAGTCTCTCTCTCTCTCCCCAGACTCTCTCTCCCAGTCTCTCTCTCCCAGTCTCTCTCTCCGTCTCTCTCTCCCCCACTCTCTCTCTCCCAGTCTCTCTCTCTCCCAGTCTCTCTCTCTCCTAGTCTCTCTCTCCCCCCAGTCTCCCTCTCTCCCCCCAGTCTCCCTTTCTCCCCCCAGTCTCCCTCTCTCCCCCCAGTCTCCCTCTCTCCCACCAGTCTCCCTCTCTATCCCCCAGTCTCTCTCTCTCTCCCCCAGTCCCTCTCTCTGCCAGTCTCTCTCTCCCAGTTTCTCTCACTCCCAGTCTCTCTCTCTCTCACTGTCTCTCTCTCTCTCCCAGTCTATCTCTCTCTCCCAGTCTCTCTCTCTCCCAGTCTCTCTCTCTCCCAGCCTCTCTCTCTCCCAGTCTCTCTCTCTCCCAGTCTCTCTCTCTCCCAGTCTCTCTCTCTCCCAGTCTCTCTCTCTCCCAGTCTCTCTCTCCCCCAGTCTCTCTCTCCCCCCAGTCTCTCTCTCCCCCAGTCTCTCTCTCCCCCAGTCTCTCTCTCTACCCCCAGTCTCTCTCTCCCCCCAGTCTCTTTCTCCCCCCAGTCTCTTTCTCCCCCCAGCAATTCTCTCCCCCAGTCTCTCTCTCCCCCCAGTCTCTCTCTCCCCCCAGTCTCTCTCTCTCCCAGTCTCTCTCGCCCCCAGTCTCTATCTCCCCCAGTCTCTCTCTCCCGCCAGTCTCCCTCTCTCACCCCCAGTCCCTCTCTCTGCCAGTCTCTCTCTCTCCCAGTCTCTCTCTCTCCCAGTCTCTCTCTCCCCCCCAGTCTCTCTCTCCCCCCAGTCTCTCTCTCCCCCCAGTCTCTCTCTCCCCCCAGTCTCTATCTCCCCCCAGTCTCTATCTCCCCCCAGTCTCTCTCTCCCCAGTTTCTCTCTCCCCCCAGTCCCTCTCTCCCCCCAGTCTCTCTCTCCCCCCAGTCTCTCTCTCCCCCCAGTCTCTCTCTCCCCCCAGTCTCTCTCTCCTCAAGTCTTTCTCTTTCTTCCCCCAGTCTCTCTCTCCCCCAGTCTCTCTCTCTCCCAGTCTCTCTCTCCCCCCCCAGTCTCTCTCTCCCCCAAGTCTCTATCTCCCCCCACTCTCAATCTCCCCCCAGTCTCTCTCTCCCCCCAGTCTCTCTCTCCCCAGTCTCTCTCTTCCCCAGTCTCTCTCTCCCCAGTTTCTCTCTCCCCCCAGTCTCTCTCTCCCCCCAGTCTCTCTCTCCCCCAGTCTCTCTCTCCCCCCAGTCTCTCTCTCCTCAAATCTTTCTCTTTCTTCCCCCAGTCTCTCTCTCCCCCAGTCTCTCTCTTCCCAGTCTTTCTCTCGTCTAGTCTCTATCTCTTTCCCAGTTTCTTTCTCTCTCCCAGTCTCACTCTCTACCAATCTCTCTCTCTCCCAACTCTCTCTCCCCGCAGTTTCTCTCTCTCCCCCAGTCTCCCTCCCTCCCCCAGTCTCCCTCTCTTCCCCAGTCTCCCTCTCTTCCCCAGTCTTCCTCTCTCCCCCAGTCTCCCTCTCTCCCCCAGTCTCCCTCTCTCCCCCAGTCTCCCTCTCTCCCCCAGTCTCCCCCTCTCCCCCAGTCTCCCTCTCTCCCCGTCCCCCTCTCTCCCCGTCCCCCTCTCTCCCCGTCCCCCTCTCTCCCCGTCTCCCTCTCTCCCCCCAGTCTCTCTCTCCCCTGTCTCCTTCTCTCCCCCAGTCTCCTTCTCTCCCCCAGTCTCCTTCTCTCCCCCCAGTCTCCTCCTCTCCCCGTTTCCCTCTCTATCCCCAGTCTCCCTCTCTCCCTCCAGTCTCCCTCTCTCCCCCCCCAGACTCTCTCTCCCCCCGTCTCTCTCTCCCCCCGTCTCTCTCTCTCCCCGTCTCTCTCTCCCCCCGTCTCTATCTCCCCCAGTCTCTCTCTCCCCCCAGTCTCACTCACCCCCCAGTCTCTCTCTCTTCCCCAGTCTCTCTCTCCCCAGTCTCTCTCTCTCTCCCCAGTCTCTCTCTCCCCAGTCTCTCTCTCCCCAGTCTCTATCTCCCCAGTCTCTCTCTCCTCAGTCTCGCTCTCCCCATTTTCTCTCACTCCAGTCTCTCTCTCTCCCTTCTCTCTCTCTCTCCCCGTCTCTCTCTCTCCCCACTCTCTCTCCCCCAGTCTCTCTCTCTCCCCCAGTCTCTCTCTCACCCCCAGTCTCTCTCTCTCCTCCAGTCTCTCTCTCTCCCCAGTCTCTCTCTCTCCCCAGTCTCTCTCTCCCCCAATCTCTCTCTTCCCAGTCTTTCTCTCGCCTAGTCTCTATCTCTTTCCCAGTTTCTTTCTCTCTCCCAGTCTCACTCTCTACCAATCTCTCTCTCTCCCAACTCTCTCTCCCCGCAGTTTCTCTCTCTCCCCCAGTCTCCCTCTCTCCCCGTCTCCCTCTCAACCCTATTCTCCCTCTCTCCCCCTGTCTCCCTCTCTCCCCCAGTCTCCCTCTCTCCCCCAGTCTCTCTCTCTCCCCCAGTCTCCCTCTCTCCCCCAGTCTCCCTTTCTCCCCCAGTCTCCCTCTCTCCCCGTCTCCCTCTCTCCCCGTCTCCCTGTCTCCCCGTCTCTCTCTCTCCCCGTCTCCCTCTCTCCCCCAGTCTCCTTCTCTCCCCCCAGTCTCCTCCTCTCCCCGTCTCCCTCTCTACCCCCAGTCTCCCTCTCTCCCTCCAGTCTCCCTCTCTCCCCCCCCAGTCTCTCTCTCACCCCAGTCTCTCTCTCTCCCCAGTCTCTCTCTCCCCAGTCTCTCTCTCCCCAGTCTCTCTCTCCCCCAGTCTCTCTCTACCCCCAGTCTCTCTCTCCCACCAGTCTCTCTCTCTCCCCAGTCTCTCTCTCCCCAGCCTCTCTCTCCCCAGTCTCTCTCCCCCCAGTCTCTCTCTCTCCCCAGTCTCTCTCTCCCCAGTCTCTCTCTCTCCCCAGTCTCTCTCTCTCCCCAGTCTCTCTCTCTCCACAGTCTCTCTCTCTCCCGTCTCTCTCTCTCCCCAGTCTCTCTGTCTCCCCAGTCTCTCTCTCTCTCCCCAGTCTCTCTCTCTCCCCAATCACTCTCCCCCCATTCTCTCTCTCCCCAGTCTCTCTCTCTCCCCAGTCTCTCTCTCTCCCCAGTCTCTCTCTCTCCCCAGTCTCTCTCTCTCCCCAGTCTCTCTCTCTCCCCAGTCTCTCTCTCTCCCCAGTCTCTCTCTCTCCCCAGTCTCTCTCTCTCCCCAGTCTCTCTCTCTCCCCAGTCTCTCTCTCTCCCCAGTCTCTCTCTCTCCCCAGTCTCTCTCTCTCCCAGTCTCTCTCTCCCAGTCTCTCTCTCCGTCTCTCTCTCCCCCACTCTCTCTCTCCCAGTCTCTCTCTCTCCCAGTCTCTCTCTCTCCCAGTCTCTCTCTCTCCCAGTCTCTCTCTCCCCCCAGTCTCCCTCTCTCCCCCCAGTCTCCGTTTCTCCCTCCAGTCTCACTCTCTCCCCCCAGTCTCCCTCTCTCCCACCAGTCTCCCTCTCTAACCCCCAGTCTCTCTCTCTCTCTCCCCCAGTCCCTCTCTCTGCCAGTCTCTCTCTCCCAGTTTCTCTCACTCCCAGTCTCTCTCTCTCCCAGTCTCTCTGTCTCTCCCAGTCTATCTCTCTTTCCCAGTCTCTCTCTCTCTCCCAGTCTCTCTCTCTCCCAGTCTCTCTCTCTCCCAGTCTCTCTCTCTCCCAGTCTCTCTCTCTCCCAGTCTCTCTCTCTCCCAGTCTCTCTCTCTCCCAGTCTCTCTCTCTCCCAGTCTCTCTCTCTCCCAGTCTCTCTCTCTCCCCCCAGTCTCTCTCTCTACCCCCAGTCTCTCTCTCCCCCCAGTCTCTCTCTCCCCCCAGTCTCTCTCTCTACCCCCAGTCTCTCTCTCTACCCCCAGTCTCTCTCTCCCCCCAGTCTCTTTCTCCCCCCAGTCTCTTTCTCCCCCCAGTATCTCTCTCCCCCAGTCTCTCTCTCCCCCCAGTCTCTCTCTCCCCCCAGTCTCTCTCTCCCCCAGTCTCTCTCGCCCCCAGTCTCTCTCCACCAGTCTCTCTCTCCCCCCAGTCTCCCTCTCTCACCCCCAGTCCCTCTCTCTGCCAGTCTCTCTCTCTCCCAGTCTCACTCTCCCAGTCTCTCTCTCTCTCCCAGTCTCTTTCTCTCCCAGTCTCTCTATATCCCAGTCTCTCTCTCTCCCAGTCTCTCTCCCTCCCAGTCTCTCTCTCCCCCCCCAGTCTCTCTCTCCCCCCCTGTCTCCCTCTCCCCCCAGTCTCTCTCCCCCCAGTCTCTCTCTCTCCCCCCAGTCTCTCTCTCCCCGTCTCTCTCTCCCCCCAGTCTCTCTCTCCCCCCAGTCTCTCTCTCCTCAAGTCTTTCTCTTTCTTCCCCCAGTCTCTCTCTCCCCCCAGACTCTCTCTCCCCCAGTCTCTCTCTTCCCAGTCTCTCTCTCGCCTAGTCTCTATCTCTCTCCCAGTTTCTTTCTCTCTCCCAGTCTCACTCTCTACCAATCTCTCTCTCCCAACTCTCTCTCCCCCAGTCTCACTCTCTCCCCTGTCTCTCTCTCTCCCCAAATCTCTCTCTCTCCCTCTCCCCAATCTCTCTCCCTCTACCCAATCTCTCTCCCTCTCCCCAATCTCCCTCTCTTCCAATCTCCCTCTCTTCCTGTCTCTCTCTCTCCCGTTACTCTCTCCCCTATTCTCTCTCTCACCCCCGTCTTTCTCTCTCTCCCAGTCTCTATCTCCCCCCCAGTCTCTCTCTCCGCCAGTCTCTCTCCCCCAGTCTCTCTCTCTCTCCCCTAGTCTCTCTTTCTCTCATCCCCAATCTCTCTCTCTCCCCCCAGTATCTCTCTACCAGTCTCTCTCTCTCCCCCAGTCTCTCTCTCTCCCCAGTCTCTCTCTCTCCCAGTCTCTCTCTCTCCCCAGTCTCTCTCTCTCCCCAGTCTCTCTCTCTCCCCAGTCTCTCTCTCTCCCCAGTCTCTCTCTCTCTCCCCAGTCTCTCTCTCTCCCCAGTCTCTCTCTCTCCCAGTCTCTCTCTCTCCCAGTCTCTCTCTCTCCCAGTCTCTCTCTCCCCCCAGTCTCTCTCTCCCCCCAGTCTCTCTCTCTACCCCCAGTCTCTCTCTCTACCCCCAGTCTCTCTCTCCCCCCAGTCTCTTTCTCCCCCCAGTCTCTTTCTCCCCCCAGTATCTCTCTCCCCCAGTCTCTCTCTCCCCCCAGTCTCTCTCTCCCCCCAGTCTCTCTCTCCCCCAGTCTCTCTCGCCCCAGTCTCTCTCCACCAGTCTCTCTCTCCCCCCAGTCTCCCTCTCTCACCCCCAGTCCCTCTCACTGCCAGTCTCTCTCTCTCCCAGTCTCACTCTCCCAGTCTCTCTCTCTCTCCCAGTCTCTTTCTCTCCCAGTCTCTCTATATCCCAGTCTCTCTCTCTCCCAGTCTCTCTCCCTCCCAGTCTCTCTCTCCCCCCCCAGTCTCTCTCTCCCCCCAGTCTCTCTCTCCCCCCAGTCTCTCTCTCTCCCCCCAGTCTCTCTCTCCCCGTCTCTCTCTCCCCCCAGTCTCTCTCTCCCCCCAGTCTCTCTCTCCTCAAGTCTTTCTCTTTCTTCCCCCAGTCTCTCTCTCCCCCCAGACTCTCTCTCCCCCAGTCTCTCTCTTCCCAGTCTCTCTCTCGCCTAGTCTCTATCTCTCTCCCAGTTTCTTTCTCTCTCCCAGTCTCACTCTCTACCAATCTCTCTCTCCCAACTCTCTCTCCCCCAGTCTCACTCTCTCCCCTGTCTCTCTCTCTCCCCAAATCTCTCTCTCTCCCTCTCCCCAATCTCTCTCCCTCTACCCAATCTCTCTCCCTCTCCCCAATCTCTCTCTCTTCCAATCTCCCTCTCTTCCTGTCTCTCTCTCTCCCGTTACTCTCTCCCCCATTCTCTCTCTCAGCCCCGTCTTTCTCTCTCTCCCAGTCTCTATCTCCCCCCCAGTCTCTCTCTCTGCCAGTCTCTCTCCCCCAGTCTCTCTCTCTCTCCCCTAGTCTCTCTTTCTCTCATCCCCAATCTCTCTCTCTCCCCCCAGTCTCTCTCTACCAGTCTCTCTCTCTCCCCGCAGTCTCTCTCTCTCCCCAGTCTCTCTCTCCCCCAGTCTCTCTCTCCCCCAGTCTCTCTCTCTCCCCAGTCTCTCTCTCTCCCCAGTCTCTCTCTCTCCCCAGTCTCTCTCTCTCCCCAGTCTCTCTCTCTCCCCAGTCTCTCTCTCTCCCCAGTCTCTCTCTCTCTCCCCAGTCTCTCTCTCTCCCCAGTCTCTCTCTCTCCCCAGTCTCTCTCTCCCCAGTCTCTCTCTCCCCAGTCTCTCTCTACCCCCCCAGTCTCCCTCTCTCCACCCAGTCTCCCTCTCTCCCACCAGTCTCCCTCTCTCACCCCCAGTCTCTCTCTCTCTCCCCCAGTCCCTCTCTCTGCCAGTCTCTCTCTCCCAGTGTCTCTCTCTCCCAGTGTCTCTCTCTCCCAGTCTCTCTCTCTCCCAGTCTCTCTCTCTCCCAGTCTCTCTCTCTCCCAGTCTCTCTCTCCCCCCAGTCTCTCTCTCCTCAAGTCTTTCTCATTCTTCCCCCAGTCTCTCTCTCCCCCAGTCTCTCTCTTCCGAGTCTTTCTCTCGCCTAGTCTCTATCTCTTTCCCAGTTTCTTTCTCTCTCCCAGTCTCACTCTCTACCAATCTCTCTCTCTCCCAACTCTCTCTCCCCGCAGTTTCTCTCTCTCCCCCAGTCTCCCTCTCTCCCCCAGTCTCCCTCTCTTCCCCAGTCTCCCTCTCTCCCCCAGTCTCCCTCTCTCCCCCAGTCTCCCTCTCTCCCCCAGTCTCCCTCTCTCCCCCAGTCTCCCTCTCTCCCCCAGTCTCCCTCTCTCCCCCAGTCTCTCTCTCTCCCCAGTCTCTCTCTCCCCAGTCTCTCTCTCTCTCCCCAGTCTCTCTCTCTCCCCAGTCTCTCTCTCTCCCCAGTCTCTCTCTCCCCAGTCTCTCTCTCCCCAGTCTCTCTCTCTCCCCCAGTCCCTCTCTCTGCCAGTCTCTCTCTCCCAGTGTCTCTCTCTCCCAGTGTCTCTCTCTCCCAGTCTCTCTCTCTCCCAGTCTCTCTCTCTCCCAGTCTCTCTCTCCCCCCAGTCTCTCTCTCCTCAAGTCTTTCTCATTCTTCCCCCAGTCTCTCTCTCCCCCAGTCTCTCTCTTCCGAGTCTTTCTCTCGCCTAGTCTCTATCTCTTTCCCAGTTTCTTTCTCTCTCCCAGTCTCACTCTCTACCAATCTCTCTCTCTCCCAACTCTCTCTCCCCGCAGTTTCTCTCTCTCCCCCAGTCTCCCTCTCTCCCCCAGTCTCCCTCTCTTCCCCAGTCTCCCTCTCTCCCCCAGTCTCCCTCTCTCCCCCAGTCTCCCTCTCTCCCCCAGTCTCCCTCTCTCCCCCAGTCTCCCTCTCTCCCCCAGTCTCCTTCTCTCCCCCCAGTCTCCTCCTCTCCCCGTCTCCCTCTCTACCCCCAGTCTCCCTCTCTCCCTCCAGTCTCCCTCTCTCCCCCCCAGACTCTCTCTCCCCCCGTCTCTCTCTCCCCCCATCTCTCTCTCCCCCAGTCTCTCTCTCCCCCCAGTCTCTCTCTCCCCCCAGTCTCTCTCTCTCTTCCCCAGTCTCTCTCCCCAATCTCTCTCTCTCTCCCCAGTCTCTCTCTCCCCAGTCTCGCTCTCCCCAGTCACCCTCTCCCCATTTTCTCTCTCTCCAGTCTCTCTCTCTCCCTTCTCTCTCTCTCTTCCCATCTCTCTCTCTCCCCGTCTCTCTCTCCCCATCTCTCTCTCTCCCCCAGTCTCTCTCTCGCCCCCAGTCTCTCTCCCCCAGTCTCTCTCTCCCCAGTCTCTCTCTCCCCCTAGTCTCTCTCTCCCCCAAGTCTCTCTCTCCCCCCAGTCTCTCTCTCCCCCCAGTCTCTCTCTCCCCCCAGTCTCTCTCTCCCCCAGACTCTCTCTCCCCCAGTCTCTCTCTTCCCAGTCTCTCTCTCGCCTAGTCTCTATCTCTCTCCCAGTTTCTTTCTCTCTCCCAGTCTCACTCTCTACCAATCTCTCTCTCCCAACTCTCTCTCCCCCTGTCTCACTCTCTCCCCTGTCTCTCTCTCCCCAAATCTCTCTCTCTCCTCTCCCCAATCTCTCTCCCTCTCCCCAATCTCTCTCCCTCTCCCCAATCTCTCTCTCTTGCAATCTCCCTCTCTTCCAGTCTCTCTCTCTCCCGTTACTCTCTCCCCCATTCTCTCTCTCATCCCCGTCTTTCTCTCTCTCCCAGTCTCTATCTCCCCCCCAGTCTCTCTCTCTCCACCAGTCTCTCTCCCCCAGTCTCTCTCTCTCTCCCCCAGTCTCTCTTTCTCTCATCCCCAATCTCTCTCTCTCCCCCCAGTCTCTCTCTACCAGTCTCCCTCTCTCCCCGCAGTCTCTCTCTCTCCCCAGTCTCTCTCTCTCCCCCAGTCTCTCTCTCCCCCAGTCTCTCTCTCTCCCCCAGTCTCTCTCTCTCCCCCAGTCTCTCGCTCTCCCCCAGTCTCTCTCTCTCCCCAGTCTCTCTCTCTCCCCACTCTCTCTCTCCCCCAGTCTCTCTCTCTCCCCCAGTCTCTCTCTCACCCCCAGTCTCTCTCTCCCCCAGTCTCTCTCTCTCCCCAGTCTCTCTCTCTCCCCAGTCTCTCTCTCTCCCCAGTCTCTCTCTCCCCCAATCTCTCTCTTCCCAGTCTTTCTCTCGCCTAGTCTCTATCTCTTTCCCAGTTTCTTTCTCTCTCCCAGTCTCACTCTCTACCAATCTCTCTCTCTCCCAACTCTCTCTCCCCACAGTTTCTCTCTCTCCCCCAGTCTTGCTCTCTCCCCGTCTCCCTCTCTCCCGTAGTCTCCCTCTCTCCCCCAGTCTCCCTCTCTCCCCCAGTCTCTCTCTCTCTACCAGTCTCTCTCTCTCCCCTGTCTCCCTCTCTTCCCCGTCTCCCTCTCTCCCCGTCTCCCTCTCTCCCCCCAGTCTCTCTCTCTCCCTGTCTCCTTCTCTCCCCCTGTCTCCTTCTCTCCCCCAGTCTCCTTCTCTCCCCCCAGTCTCCTCCTCTCCCCGTCTCCCTCTCTACCCCCAGTCTCCCTCTCTCCCTCCAGTCTCCCTCTCTCCCCCCCCAGACTCTCTCTCCCCATCTCTCTCTCCCCCGTCAATCTCTCCCCCAGTCTCTCTCTCCCCCAGTCTCTCTCTCTCCCCAGTCTCTCTCTCCCCAGTCTCTCTCTCCCCCAGTCTCTCACTCCCCCCAGTCTCTCTCTCCCACCAGTCTCTCTCTCTCCCACCAGTCTCTCTCTCTCCCCAGTCTCTCTCTCCCCAGCCTCTCTCTCCCCAGTCTCTCTCCCCCCAGTCTCTCTCTCTCCCCAGTCTCTCTCTCCCCAGTCTCTCTCTCTCCCCAGTCTCTCTCTCTCCCCAGTCTCTCTCTCTCCCCAGTCTCTCTCTCTCCACAGTCTCTCTCTCTCCCGTCTCTCTCTCTCCCCAGTCTCTCTGTCTCCCCAGTCTCTCTCTCTCTCCCGTCTCTCTCTCTCCCCAGTCTCTCTGTCTCCCCAGTCTCTCTCTCTCTCTCCAGTCTCTCTCTCTCCCCAATCTCTCTCCCCCCAGTCTCTCTCTCCCCAGTCTCTCTCTCTCCCCAGTCTCTCTCTCTCCCCAGTCTCTCTCTCTCCCCAGTCTCTCTCTCTCCCCAGTCTCTCTCTTTCCCCAGTCTCTCTCTCTCCCCAGTATCTCTCTCCCCAGTCTCTCTCTCTCCCCAGTCTCTCTCTCTCCCCAGTCTCTCTCTCTCCCCAGTCTCTCTCTCTCCCCAGTCTCTCTCTCCCAGTCTCTCTCCGTCTCTCTCTCCCCCACTCTCTCTCTCCCAGTCTCTCTCTCTCCCAGTCTCTCTCTCTCCCAGTCTCTCTCTCTCCCAGTCTCTCTCTCCCCCCAGTCTCCCTCTCTCCCCCCAGTCTCCCTTTCTCCCCCCAGTCTCCCTCTCTCCCACCAGTCTCCCTCTCTAACCCCCAGTCTCTCTCTCTCTCCCCCAGTCCCTCTCTCTGCCAGTCTCTCTCTCCCAGTTTCTCTCACTCCCAGTCTCTCTCTCTCTCCCAGTCTCTCTGTCTCTCCCAGTCTATCTCTCTTTCCCAGTCCCTCTCTCTCCCAGTCTCTCGCTCTCCCAGTCTCTCTCTCTCCCAGTCTCTCTCTCTCCCAGTCTCTCTCTCTCCCAGTCTCTCTCTCTCCCAGTCTCTCTCTCTCCCAGTCTCTCTCTCCCCCAGTCTCTCTCTCCCCCCAGTCTCTCTCTCCCCCCAGTCTCTCTCTCCCCCCAGTCTCTCTCTCTACCCCCAGTCTCTCTCTCTAACCCCAGTCTCTCTCTCCCCCCAGTCTCTTTCTCCCCCCAGTCTCTTTCTCCCCCCAGTATCTCTCTCCCCCAGTCTCTCTCTCCCCCCAGTCTCTCTCTCCCCCCAGTCTCTCTCTCCCCCAGTCTCTCTCTCCCCCAGTCTCTCTCGCCCCCAGTCTCTATCTCCACCAGTCTCTCTCTCCCCCCAGTCTCCCTCTCTCACCCCCAGTCCCTCTCTCTGCCAGTCTCTCTCTCCCCCAGTCTCTCTCTCCCCCCAGTCTCTCTCTCCCCCCAGTCTCTCTCTCTCTCTTCCCCAGTCTCTCTCTCCCCTAGTCTCTCTCTCTCTCCCCAGTCTCTCTCTCCCCAGTCTCGCTCTCCCCAGTCACCCTCTCCCCATTTTCTCTCTCTCCAGTCTCTCTCTCTCCCCTCTCTCTCTCTCTTCCCATCTCTCTCTCTCCCCGTCTCTCTCTCCCCATCTCTCTCTCTCCCCCAGTCTCTCTCTCGCCCCCAGTCTCTCTCCCCCAGTCTCTCTCTCCCCAGTCTCTCTCTCCCCCTAGTCTCTCTCTCCCCCAGTCTCTCTCTCCCCCCAGTCTCTCTCTCCCCCCAGTCTCTCTCTCCCCCCAGTCTCTCTCTCCCCCCAGTCTCTCTCTCCCCCCAGTCTCTCTCTCCTCAAGTCTCTCTTTCTCCCCCCAGTCTCTCCCTCTCTCACTCCCCCCAGACTCTCTCTCCCCCAGTCTCTCTCTTCCCAGTCTCTCTCTCGCCTAGTCTCTATCTCTCTCCCAGTTTCTTTCTCTCTCCCAGTCTGACTCTCTACCAATCTCTCTCTCCCAACTCTCTCTCCCCCAGTCTCACTCTCTCCCCTGTCTCTCTCTCCCCAAATCTCTCTCTCTCCCTCTCCCCAATCTCTCTCCCTCTCCCCAATCTCTCTCCCTCTCCCCAATCTCTCTCCCTCTCCCCAATCTCTCTCTCTTGCAATCTCCCTCTCTTCCAGTCTCTCTCTCTCCCGTTACTCTCTCCCCCATTCTCTCTATCATCCCCGTCTTTCTCTCTCTCCCAGTCTCTATCTCCCCCCCAGTCTCTCTCTCTCCACCAGTCTCTCTCCCCCATTCTCTCTCTCTCCCCCAGTCTCTCTTTCTCTCATCCCCAATCTCTCTCTCTCCCCCCAGTCTCTCTCTACCAGTCTCCCTCTCTCCCCGCAGTCTCTCTCTCTCCCCAGTCTCTCTCTCCCCCAGTCTCTCTCTCCCCCAGTCTCTCTCTCCCCCAGTCTCTCTCTCTCCCCCAGTCTCTCTCTCTCCCCCAGTCTCTCGCTCTCCCCCAGTCTCTCTCTCTCCCCAGTCTCTCTCTCACCCCCAGTCTCTCTCTCTCCCCCAGTCTCTCTCTCCCCAGTCTCTCTCTCTCCCCAGTCTCTCTCTCCCCCAATCTCTCTCTTCCCAGTCTTTCTCTCGCCTAGTCTCTATCTCTTTCCCAGTTTCTTTCTCTCTCCCAGTCTCACTCTCTACCAATCTCTCTCTCTCCCAACTCTCTCTCCCCGCAGTTTCTCTCTCTCCCCCAGTCTCCCTCTCTCCCCGTCTCCCTCTCTCCCCTAGTCTCCCTCTCTCCCCCAGTCTCCCTCTCTCCCCCAGTCTCCCTCTCTCCCCCAGTCTCTCTCTCTCCCCCAGTCTCCCTCTCTCCCCCAGTCTCCCTTTCTCCCCCAGTCTCCCTCTCTCCCCGTCTCCCTCTCTCCCCGTCTCCCTCTCTCCCCGTCTCCCTCTCTCCCCGTCTCCCTCTCTCCCCGTCTCCCTCTCTCCCCGTCTCCCTCTCTCCCCGTCTCCCTCTCTCCCCGTCTCCCTCTCTCCCCCCAGTCTCTCTCTCCCCCTGTCTCCTTCTCTCCCCCTGTCTCCTTCTCTCCCCCAGTCTCCTTCTCTCCCCCCAGTCTCCTCCTTTCCCCGTCTCCCTCTCTACCCCCAGTCTCCCTCTCTCCCTCCAGTCTCCCTCTCTCCCCCCCCAGACTCTCTCTCCCCGTCTCCCTCTCTCCCCGTCCCCCTCTCTCCCCGTCTCCCTCTCTCCCCCCAGTCTCTCTCTCGCCCTGTCTCCTTCTCTCCCCCAGTCTCCTTCTCTCCCCCCAGTCTCCTCCTCTCCCCGTCTCCCTCTCTACCCCCAGTCTCCCTCTCTCCCTCCAGTCTCCCTCTCTCCCCCCCCAGACTCTCTCTCCCCCCGTCTCTCTCTCCCCCCGTCTCTCTCTCCCCGTCTCTCTCTCCCCCCGTCTCTCTCTCCCCCGTCTCTCTCTCTCCCAGTCTCTCTCTCCCCCCAGTCTCTCTCTCCCCCCAGTCTCTCTCTCTTCCCCAGTCTCTCTCTCCCCAGTCTCTCTCTCTCTCCCCAGTCTCTCTCTCCCAGTCTCTCTCTCCGTCTCTCTCTCCCCCACTCTCTCTCTCCCAGTCTCTCTCTCTCCCAGTCTCTCTCTCTCCTAGTCTCTCTCTCCCCCCAGTCTCCCTCTCTCCCCCCAGTCTCCCTTTCTCCCCCCAGTCTCCCTCTCTCCCCCCAGTCTCCCTCTCTCCCACCAGTCTCCCTCTCTATCCCCCAGTCTCTCTCTCTCTCCCCCAGTCCCTCTCTCTGCCAGTCTCTCTCTCCCAGTTTCTCTCACTCCCAGTCTCTCTCTCTCTCACTGTCTCTCTCTCTCTCCCAGTCTATCTCTCTCTCCCAGTCTCTCTCTCTCCCAGTCTCTCTCTCTCCCAGCCTCTCTCTCTCCCAGTCTCTCTCTCTCCCAGTCTCTCTCTCTCCCAGTCTCTCTCTCTCCCAGTCTCTCTCTCTCCCAGTCTCTCTCTCCCCCAGTCTCTCTCTCCCCCCAGTCTCTCTCTCCCCCAGTCTCTCTCTCCCCCAGTCTCTCTCTCTACCCCCAGTCTCTCTCTCCCCCCAGTCTCTTTCTCCCCCCAGTCTCTTTCTCCCCCCAGCAATTCTCTCCCCCAGTCTCTCTCTCCCCCCAGTCTCTCTCTCCCCCCAGTCTCTCTCTCTCCCAGTCTCTCTCGCCCCCAGTCTCTATCTCCCCCAGTCTCTCTCTCCCGCCAGTCTCCCTCTCTCACCCCCAGTCCCTCTCTCTGCCAGTCTCTCTCTCTCCCAGTCTCTCTCTCTCCCAGTCTCTCTCTCCCCCCCAGTCTCTCTCTCCCCCCAGTCTCTCTCTCCCCCCAGTCTCTCTCTCCCCCCAGTCTCTATCTCCCCCCAGTCTCTATCTCCCCCCAGTCTCTCTCTCCCCAGTTTCTCTCTCCCCCCAGTCCCTCTCTCCCCCCAGTCTCTCTCTCCCCCCAGTCTCTCTCTCCCCCCAGTCTCTCTCTCCCCCCAGTCTCTCTCTCCTCAAGTCTTTCTCTTTCTTCCCCCAGTCTCTCTCTCCCCCAGTCTCTCTCTCTCCCAGTCTCTCTCTCCCCCCCCAGTCTCTCTCTCCCCCAAGTCTCTATCTCCCCCCACTCTCAATCTCCCCCCAGTCTCTCTCTCCCCCCAGTCTCTCTCTCCCCAGTCTCTCTCTTCCCCAGTCTCTCTCTCCCCAGTTTCTCTCTCCCCCCAGTCTCTCTCTCCCCCCAGTCTCTCTCTCCCCCAGTCTCTCTCTCCCCCCAGTCTCTCTCTCCTCAAATCTTTCTCTTTCTTCCCCCAGTCTCTCTCTCCCCCAGTCTCTCTCTTCCCAGTCTTTCTCTCGTCTAGTCTCTATCTCTTTCCCAGTTTCTTTCTCTCTCCCAGTCTCACTCTCTACCAATCTCTCTCTCTCCCAACTCTCTCTCCCCGCAGTTTCTCTCTCTCCCCCAGTCTCCCTCCCTCCCCCAGTCTCCCTCTCTTCCCCAGTCTCCCTCTCTTCCCCAGTCTTCCTCTCTCCCCCAGTCTCCCTCTCTCCCCCAGTCTCCCTCTCTCCCCCAGTCTCCCTCTCTCCCCCAGTCTCCCCCTCTCCCCCAGTCTCCCTCTCTCCCCGTCCCCCTCTCTCCCCGTCCCCCTCTCTCCCCGTCCCCCTCTCTCCCCGTCTCCCTCTCTCCCCCCAGTCTCTCTCTCCCCTGTCTCCTTCTCTCCCCCAGTCTCCTTCTCTCCCCCAGTCTCCTTCTCTCCCCCCAGTCTCCTCCTCTCCCCGTTTCCCTCTCTATCCCCAGTCTCCCTCTCTCCCTCCAGTCTCCCTCTCTCCCCCCCCAGACTCTCTCTCCCCCCGTCTCTCTCTCCCCCCGTCTCTCTCTCTCCCCGTCTCTCTCTCCCCCCGTCTCTATCTCCCCCAGTCTCTCTCTCCCCCCAGTCTCACTCACCCCCCAGTCTCTCTCTCTTCCCCAGTCTCTCTCTCCCCAGTCTCTCTCTCTCTCCCCAGTCTCTCTCTCCCCAGTCTCTCTCTCCCCAGTCTCTATCTCCCCAGTCTCTCTCTCCTCAGTCTCGCTCTCCCCATTTTCTCTCACTCCAGTCTCTCTCTCTCCCTTCTCTCTCTCTCTCCCCGTCTCTCTCTCTCCCCACTCTCTCTCCCCCAGTCTCTCTCTCTCCCCCAGTCTCTCTCTCACCCCCAGTCTCTCTCTCTCCTCCAGTCTCTCTCTCTCCCCAGTCTCTCTCTCTCCCCAGTCTCTCTCTCCCCCAATCTCTCTCTTCCCAGTCTTTCTCTCGCCTAGTCTCTATCTCTTTCCCAGTTTCTTTCTCTCTCCCAGTCTCACTCTCTACCAATCTCTCTCTCTCCCAACTCTCTCTCCCCGCAGTTTCTCTCTCTCCCCCAGTCTCCCTCTCTCCCCGTCTCCCTCTCAACCCTATTCTCCCTCTCTCCCCCTGTCTCCCTCTCTCCCCCAGTCTCCCTCTCTCCCCCAGTCTCTCTCTCTCCCCCAGTCTCCCTCTCTCCCCCAGTCTCCCTTTCTCCCCCAGTCTCCCTCTCTCCCCGTCTCCCTCTCTCCCCGTCTCCCTGTCTCCCCGTCTCTCTCTCTCCCCGTCTCCCTCTCTCCCCCAGTCTCCTTCTCTCCCCCCAGTCTCCTCCTCTCCCCGTCTCCCTCTCTACCCCCAGTCTCCCTCTCTCCCTCCAGTCTCCCTCTCTCCCCCCCAGTCTCTCTCTCACCCCAGTCTCTCTCTCTCCCCAGTCTCTCTCTCCCCAGTCTCTCTCTCCCCAGTCTCTCTCTCCCCCAGTCTCTCTCTACCCCCAGTCTCTCTCTCCCACCAGTCTCTCTCTCTCCCCAGTCTCTCTCTCCCCAGCCTCTCTCTCCCCAGTCTCTCTCCCCCCAGTCTCTCTCTCTCCCCAGTCTCTCTCTCCCCAGTCTCTCTCTCTCCCCAGTCTCTCTCTCTCCCCAGTCTCTCTCTCTCCACAGTCTCTCTCTCTCCCGTCTCTCTCTCTCCCCAGTCTCTCTGTCTCCCCAGTCTCTCTCTCTCTCCCCAGTCTCTCTCTCTCCCCAATCACTCTCCCCCCAGTCTCTCTCTCCCCAGTCTCTCTCTCTCCCCAGTCTCTCTCTCTCCCCAGTCTCTCTCTCTCCCCAGTCTCTCTCTCTCCCCAGTCTCTCTCTCTCCCCAGTCTCTCTCTCTCCCAGTCTCTCTCTCCCAGTCTCTCTCTCCGTCTCTCTCTCCCCCACTCTCTCTCTCCCAGTCTCTCTCTCTCCCAGTCTCTCTCTCTCCCAGTCTCTCTCTCTCCCAGTCTCTCTCTCCCCCCAGTCTCCCTCTCTCCCCCCAGTCTCCGTTTCTCCCTCCAGTCTCACTCTCTCCCCCCAGTCTCCCTCTCTCCCACCAGTCTCCCTCTCTAACCCCCAGTCTCTCTCTCTCTCTCCCCCAGTCCCTCTCTCTGCCAGTCTCTCTCTCCCAGTTTCTCTCACTCCCAGTCTCTCTCTCTCCCAGTCTCTCTGTCTCTCCCAGTCTATCTCTCTTTCCCAGTCTCTCTCTCTCTCCCAGTCTCTCTCTCTCCCAGTCTCTCTCTCTCCCAGTCTCTCTCTCTCCCAGTCTCTCTCTCTCCCAGTCTCTCTCTCTCCCAGTCTCTCTCTCTCCCAGTCTCTCTCTCTCCCAGTCTCTCTCTCTCCCAGTCTCTCTCTCTCCCCCCAGTCTCTCTCTCTACCCCCAGTCTCTCTCTCCCCCCAGTCTCTCTCTCCCCCCAGTCTCTCTCTCTACCCCCAGTCTCTCTCTCTACCCCCAGTCTCTCTCTCCCCCCAGTCTCTTTCTCCCCCCAGTCTCTTTCTCCCCCCAGTATCTCTCTCCCCCAGTCTCTCTCTCCCCCCAGTCTCTCTCTCCCCCCAGTCTCTCTCTCCCCCAGTCTCTCTCGCCCCCAGTCTCTCTCCACCAGTCTCTCTCTCCCCCCAGTCTCCCTCTCTCACCCCCAGTCCCTCTCTCTGCCAGTCTCTCTCTCTCCCAGTCTCACTCTCCCAGTCTCTCTCTCTCTCCCAGTCTCTTTCTCTCCCAGTCTCTCTATATCCCAGTCTCTCTCTCTCCCAGTCTCTCTCCCTCCCAGTCTCTCTCTCCCCCCCCAGTCTCTCTCTCCCCCCCTGTCTCTCTCTCCCCCCAGTCTCTCTCCCCCCAGTCTCTCTCTCTCCCCCCAGTCTCTCTCTCCCCGTCTCTCTCTCCCCCCAGTCTCTCTCTCCCCCCAGTCTCTCTCTCCTCAAGTCTTTCTCTTTCTTCCCCCAGTCTCTCTCTCCCCCCAGACTCTCTCTCCCCCAGTCTCTCTCTTCCCAGTCTCTCTCTCGCCTAGTCTCTATCTCTCTCCCAGTTTCTTTCTCTCTCCCAGTCTCACTCTCTACCAATCTCTCTCTCCCAACTCTCTCTCCCCCAGTCTCACTCTCTCCCCTGTCTCTCTCTCTCCCCAAATCTCTCTCTCTCCCTCTCCCCAATCTCTCTCCCTCTACCCAATCTCTCTCCCTCTCCCCAATCTCCCTCTCTTCCAATCTCCCTCTCTTCCTGTCTCTCTCTCTCCCGTTACTCTCTCCCCTATTCTCTCTCTCACCCCCGTCTTTCTCTCTCTCCCAGTCTCTATCTCCCCCCCAGTCTCTCTCTCCGCCAGTCTCTCTCCCCCAGTCTCTCTCTCTCTCCCCTAGTCTCTCTTTCTCTCATCCCCAATCTCTCTCTCTCCCCCCAGTATCTCTCTACCAGTCTCTCTCTCTCCCCCAGTCTCTCTCTCTCCCCAGTCTCTCTCTCTCCCAGTCTCTCTCTCTCCCCAGTCTCTCTCTCTCCCCAGTCTCTCTCTCTCCCCAGTCTCTCTCTCTCCCCAGTCTCTCTCTCTCTCCCCAGTCTCTCTCTCTCCCCAGTCTCTCTCTCTCCCAGTCTCTCTCTCTCCCAGTCTCTCTCTCTCCCAGTCTCTCTCTCCCCCCAGTCTCTCTCTCCCCCCAGTCTCTCTCTCTACCCCCAGTCTCTCTCTCTACCCCCAGTCTCTCTCTCCCCCCAGTCTCTTTCTCCCCCCAGTCTCTTTCTCCCCCCAGTATCTCTCTCCCCCAGTCTCTCTCTCCCCCCAGTCTCTCTCTCCCCCCAGTCTCTCTCTCCCCCAGTCTCTCTCGCCCCAGTCTCTCTCCACCAGTCTCTCTCTCCCCCCAGTCTCCCTCTCTCACCCCCAGTCCCTCTCACTGCCAGTCTCTCTCTCTCCCAGTCTCACTCTCCCAGTCTCTCTCTCTCTCCCAGTCTCTTTCTCTCCCAGTCTCTCTATATCCCAGTCTCTCTCTCTCCCAGTCTCTCTCCCTCCCAGTCTCTCTCTCCCCCCCCAGTCTCTCTCTCCCCCCAGTCTCTCTCTCCCCCCAGTCTCTCTCTCTCCCCCCAGTCTCTCTCTCCCCGTCTCTCTCTCCCCCCAGTCTCTCTCTCCCCCCAGTCTCTCTCTCCTCAAGTCTTTCTCTTTCTTCCCCCAGTCTCTCTCTCCCCCCAGACTCTCTCTCCCCCAGTCTCTCTCTTCCCAGTCTCTCTCTCGCCTAGTCTCTATCTCTCTCCCAGTTTCTTTCTCTCTCCCAGTCTCACTCTCTACCAATCTCTCTCTCCCAACTCTCTCTCCCCCAGTCTCACTCTCTCCCCTGTCTCTCTCTCTCCCCAAATCTCTCTCTCTCCCTCTCCCCAATCTCTCTCCCTCTACCCAATCTCTCTCCCTCTCCCCAATCTCTCTCTCTTCCAATCTCCCTCTCTTCCTGTCTCTCTCTCTCCCGTTACTCTCTCCCCCATTCTCTCTCTCAGCCCCGTCTTTCTCTCTCTCCCAGTCTCTATCTCCCCCCCAGTCTCTCTCTCTGCCAGTCTCTCTCCCCCAGTCTCTCTCTCTCTCCCCTAGTCTCTCTTTCTCTCATCCCCAATCTCTCTCTCTCCCCCCAGTCTCTCTCTACCAGTCTCTCTCTCTCCCCGCAGTCTCTCTCTCTCCCCAGTCTCTCTCTCCCCCAGTCTCTCTCTCTCCCCAGTCTCTCTCTCTCCCCAGTCTCTCTCTCTCCCCAGTCTCTCTCTCTCCCCAGTCTCTCTCTCTCCCCAGTCTCTCTCTCTCCCCAGTCTCTCTCTCTCTCCCCAGTCTCTCTCTCTCCCCAGTCTCTCTCTCTCCCCAGTCTCTCTCTCCCCAGTCTCTCTCTCCCCAGTCTCTCTCTACCCCCCCAGTCTCCCTCTCTCCACCCAGTCTCCCTCTCTCCCACCAGTCTCCCTCTCTCACCCCCAGTCTCTCTCTCTCTCCCCCAGTCCCTCTCTCTGCCAGTCTCTCTCTCCCAGTGTCTCTCTCTCCCAGTGTCTCTCTCTCCCAGTCTCTCTCTCTCCCAGTCTCTCTCTCTCCCAGTCTCTCTCTCTCCCAGTCTCTCTCTCCCCCCAGTCTCTCTCTCCTCAAGTCTTTCTCATTCTTCCCCCAGTCTCTCTCTCCCCCAGTCTCTCTCTTCCGAGTCTTTCTCTCGCCTAGTCTCTATCTCTTTCCCAGTTTCTTTCTCTCTCCCAGTCTCACTCTCTACCAATCTCTCTCTCTCCCAACTCTCTCTCCCCGCAGTTTCTCTCTCTCCCCCAGTCTCCCTCTCTCCCCCAGTCTCCCTCTCTTCCCCAGTCTCCCTCTCTCCCCCAGTCTCCCTCTCTCCCCCAGTCTCCCTCTCTCCCCCAGTCTCCCTCTCTCCCCCAGTCTCCCTCTCTCCCCCAGTCTCCCTCTCTCCCCCAGTCTCTCTCTCTCCCCAGTCTCTCTCTCCCCAGTCTCTCTCTCTCTCCCCAGTCTCTCTCTCTCCCCAGTCTCTCTCTCTCCCCAGTCTCTCTCTCCCCAGTCTCTCTCTCCCCAGTCTCTCTCTCTCCCCCAGTCCCTCTCTCTGCCAGTCTCTCTCTCCCAGTGTCTCTCTCTCCCAGTGTCTCTCTCTCCCAGTCTCTCTCTCTCCCAGTCTCTCTCTCTCCCAGTCTCTCTCTCCCCCCAGTCTCTCTCTCCTCAAGTCTTTCTCATTCTTCCCCCAGTCTCTCTCTCCCCCAGTCTCTCTCTTCCGAGTCTTTCTCTCGCCTAGTCTCTATCTCTTTCCCAGTTTCTTTCTCTCTCCCAGTCTCACTCTCTACCAATCTCTCTCTCTCCCAACTCTCTCTCCCCGCAGTTTCTCTCTCTCCCCCAGTCTCCCTCTCTCCCCCAGTCTCCCTCTCTTCCCCAGTCTCCCTCTCTCCCCCAGTCTCCCTCTCTCCCCCAGTCTCCCTCTCTCCCCCAGTCTCCCTCTCTCCCCCAGTCTCCCTCTCTCCCCCAGTCTCCTTCTCTCCCCCCAGTCTCCTCCTCTCCCCGTCTCCCTCTCTACCCCCAGTCTCCCTCTCTCCCTCCAGTCTCCCTCTCTCCCCCCCAGACTCTCTCTCCCCCCGTCTCTCTCTCCCCCCATCTCTCTCTCCCCCAGTCTCTCTCTCCCCCCAGTCTCTCTCTCCCCCCAGTCTCTCTCTCTCTTCCCCAGTCTCTCTCCCCAATCTCTCTCTCTCTCCCCAGTCTCTCTCTCCCCAGTCTCGCTCTCCCCAGTCACCCTCTCCCCATTTTCTCTCTCTCCAGTCTCTCTCTCTCCCTTCTCTCTCTCTCTTCCCATCTCTCTCTCTCCCCGTCTCTCTCTCCCCATCTCTCTCTCTCCCCCAGTCTCTCTCTCGCCCCCAGTCTCTCTCCCCCAGTCTCTCTCTCCCCAGTCTCTCTCTCCCCCTAGTCTCTCTCTCCCCCAAGTCTCTCTCTCCCCCCAGTCTCTCTCTCCCCCCAGTCTCTCTCTCCCCCCAGTCTCTCTCTCCCCAGACTCTCTCTCCCCCAGTCTCTCTCTTCCCAGTCTCTCTCTCGCCTAGTCTCTATCTCTCTCCCAGTTTCTTTCTCTCTCCCAGTCTCACTCTCTACCAATCTCTCTCTCCCAACTCTCTCTCCCCCTGTCTCACTCTCTCCCCTGTCTCTCTCTCCCCAAATCTCTCTCTCTCCTCTCCCCAATCTCTCTCCCTCTCCCCAATCTCTCTCCCTCTCCCCAATCTCTCTCTCTTGCAATCTCCCTCTCTTCCAGTCTCTCTCTCTCCCGTTACTCTCTCCCCCATTCTCTCTCTCATCCCCGTCTTTCTCTCTCTCCCAGTCTCTATCTCCCCCCCAGTCTCTCTCTCTCCACCAGTCTCTCTCCCCCAGTCTCTCTCTCTCTCCCCCAGTCTCTCTTTCTCTCATCCCCAATCTCTCTCTCTCCCCCCAGTCTCTCTCTACCAGTCTCCCTCTCTCCCCGCAGTCTCTCTCTCTCCCCAGTCTCTCTCTCTCCCCCAGTCTCTCTCTCCCCCAGTCTCTCTCTCTCCCCCAGTCTCTCTCTCTCCCCCAGTCTCTCGCTCTCCCCCAGTCTCTCTCTCTCCCCAGTCTCTCTCTCTCCCCACTCTCTCTCTCCCCCAGTCTCTCTCTCTCCCCCAGTCTCTCTCTCACCCCCAGTCTCTCTCTCCCCCAGTCTCTCTCTCTCCCCAGTCTCTCTCTCTCCCCAGTCTCTCTCTCTCCCCAGTCTCTCTCTCCCCCAATCTCTCTCTTCCCAGTCTTTCTCTCGCCTAGTCTCTATCTCTTTCCCAGTTTCTTTCTCTCTCCCAGTCTCACTCTCTACCAATCTCTCTCTCTCCCAACTCTCTCTCCCCACAGTTTCTCTCTCTCCCCCAGTCTTGCTCTCTCCCCGTCTCCCTCTCTCCCGTAGTCTCCCTCTCTCCCCCAGTCTCCCTCTCTCCCCCAGTCTCTCTCTCTCTACCAGTCTCTCTCTCTCCCCCGTCTCCCTCTCTCCCCGTCTCCCTCTCTCCCCGTCTCCCTCTCTCCCCCCAGTCTCTCTCTCTCCCTGTCTCCTTCTCTCCCCCTGTCTCCTTCTCTCCCCCAGTCTCCTTCTCTCCCCCCAGTCTCCTCCTCTCCCCGTCTCCCTCTCTACCCCCAGTCTCCTCTCTCCCTCCAGTCTCCCTCTCTCCCCCCCCAGACTCTCTCCTCCCATCTCTCTCTCCCCCGTCAATCTCTCCCCCAGTCTCTCTCTCCCCCCAGTCTCTCTCTCTCCCCAGTCTCTCTCTCCCCAGTCTCTCTCTCCCCCAGTCTCTCACTCCCCCCAGTCTCTCTCTCCCACCAGTCTCTCTCTCTCCCACCAGTCTCTCTCTCTCCCCAGTCTCTCTCTCCCCAGCCTCTCTCTCCCCAGTCTCTCTCCCCCCAGTCTCTCTCTCTCCCCAGTCTCTCTCTCCCCAGTCTCTCTCTCTCCCCAGTCTCTCTCTCTCCCCAGTCTCTCTCTCTCCCCAGTCTCTCTCTCTCCACAGTCTCTCTCTCTCCCGTCTCTCTCTCTCCCCAGTCTCTCTGTCTCCCCAGTCTCTCTCTCTCTCCCGTCTCTCTCTCTCCCCAGTCTCTCTGTCTCCCAGTCTCTCTCTCTCTCTCAGTCTCTCTCTCTCCCCAATCTCTCTCCCCCCAGTCTCTCTCTCCCCAGTCTCTCTCTCTCCCCAGTCTCTCTCTCTCCCCAGTCTCTCTCTCTCCCCAGTCTCTCTCTCTCCCCCAGTCTCTCTCTTTCCCCAGTCTCTCTCTCTCCCCAGTATCTCTCTCCCCAGTCTCTCTCTCTCCCCAGTCTCTCTCTCTCCCCAGTCTCTCTCTCTCCCCAGTCTCTCTCTCTCCCCAGTCTCTCTCTCCCAGTCTCTCTCCGTCTCTCTCTCCCCCCACTCTCTCTCTCCCAGTCTCTCTCTCTCCAGTCTCTCTCTCTCCCAGTCTCTCTCTCTCCCAGTCTCTCTCTCCCCCCAGTCTCCCTCTCTCCCCCCAGTCTCCCTTTCTCCCCCCAGTCTCCCTCTCTCCCACCAGTCTCCCTCTCTAACCCCAGTCTCTCTCTCTCTCCCCCAGTCCCTCTCTCTGCCAGTCTCTCTCTCCCAGTTTCTCTCACTCCCAGTCTCTCTCTCTCTCCCAGTCTCTCTGTCTCTCCCAGTCTATCTCTCTTTCCCAGTCCCTCTCTCTCCCAGTCTCTCGCTCTCCCAGTCTCTCTCTCTCCCAGTCTCTCTCTCTCCCAGTCTCTCTCTCTCCCAGTCTCTCTCTCTCCCAGTCTCTCTCTCTCCCAGTCTCTCTCTCCCCCAGTCTCTCTCTCCCCCCAGTCTCTCTCTCCCCCAGTCTCTCTCTCCCCCCAGTCTCTCTCTCTACCCCCAGTCTCTCTCTCTAACCCCAGTCCTCTCTCTCCCCCCAGTCTCTTTCTCCCCCCAGTCTCTTTCTCCCCCAGTATCTCTCTCCCCCAGTCTCTCTCTCCCCCCAGTCTCTCTCTCCCCCCAGTCTCTCTCTCCCCCAGTCTCTCTCTCCCCCAGTCTCTCTCGCCCCCAGTCTCTATCTCCACCAGTCTCTCTCTCCCCCAGTCTCCCTCTCTCACCCCCAGTCCCTCTCTCTGCCAGTCTCTCTCTCCCCCAGTCTCTCTCTCCCCCCAGTCTCTCTCTCCCCCCAGTCTCTCTCTCCTCTCTTCCCCAGTCTCTCTCTCCCCTAGTCTCTCTCTCTCTCCCCAGTCTCTCTCTCCCCAGTCTCGCTCTCCCCAGTCACCCTCTCCCCATTTTCTCTCTCTCCAGTCTCTCTCTCTCCCCTCTCTCTCTCTCTTCCCATCTCTCTCTCTCCCCGTCTCTCTCTCCCCATCTCTCTCTCTCCCCCCAGTCTCTCTCTCGCCCCCAGTCTCTCTCCCCCAGTCTCTCTCTCCCCAGTCTCTCTCTCCCCCTAGTCTCTCTCTCCCCCAGTCTCTCTCTCCCCCAGTCTCTCTCTCCCCCCAGTCTCTCTCTCCCCCCAGTCTCTCTCTCCCCCCCAGTCTCTCTCTCCCCCCAGTCTCTCTCTCCTCAAGTCTCTCTTTCTCCCCCCAGTCTCTCCCTCTCTCACTCCCCCCAGACTCTCTCTCCCCCAGTCTCTCTCTTCCCAGTCTCTCTCTCGCCTAGTCTCTATCTCTCTCCCAGTTTCTTTCTCTCTCCCAGTCTGACTCTCTACCAATCTCTCTCTCCCAACTCTCTCTCCCCCCAGTCTCACTCTCTCCCCTGTCTCTCTCTCCCCAAATCTCTCTCTCTCCCTCTCCCCAATCTCTCTCCCTCTCCCCAATCTCTCTCCCTCTCCCCAATCTCTCTCCCCTCTCCCCCAATCTCTCTCTCTTGCAATCTCCCTCTCTTCCAGTCTCTCTCTCTCCCGTTACTCTCTCCCCCATTCTCTCTATCATCCCCGTCTTTCTCTCTCTCCCAGTCTCTATCTCCCCCCCAGTCTCTCTCTCTCCACCAGTCTCTCTCCCCCATTCTCTCTCTCTCCCCCAGTCTCTCTTTCTCTCATCCCCAATCTCTCTCTCTCCCCCCCAGTCTCTCTCTACCAGTCTCCCTCTCTCCCCGCAGTCTCTCTCTCTCCCCAGTCTCTCTCTCCCCCAGTCTCTCTCTCCCCAGTCTCTCTCTCCCCCAGTCTCTCTCTCTCCCCCAGTCTCTCTCTCCCCCAGTCTCTCGCTCTCCCCCAGTCTCTCTCTCTCCCCAGTCTCTCTCTCACCCCCAGTCTCTCTCTCTCCCCCCAGTCTCTCTCTCCCCAGTCTCTCTCTCTCCCCAGTCTCTCTCTCCCCCAATCTCTCTCTTCCCAGTCTTTCTCTCGCCTAGTCTCTATCTCTTTCCCAGTTTCTTTCTCTCTCCCAGTCTCACTCTCTACCAATCTCTCTCTCTCCCAACTCTCTCTCCCCGCAGTTTCTCTCTCTCCCCCAGTCTCCCTCTCTCCCCGTCTCCCCTCTCTCCCTAGTCCTCCCTCTCTCCCCCAGTCTCCCTCTCTCCCCCAGTCTCCCTCTCTCCCCCAGTCTCTCTCTCTCCCCCAGTCTCCCTCTCTCCCCCAGTCTCCCTTTCTCCCCCAGTCTCCCTCTCTCCCCGTCTCCCTCTCTCCCCGTCTCCCTCTCTCCCCGTCTCCCTCTCTCCCCGTCTCCCTCTCTCCCCGTCTCCCTCTCTCCCCGTCTCCCTCTCTCCCCGTCTCCCCTCTCTCCCCGTCTCCCTCTCTCCCCCCAGTCTCTCTCTCCCCCCTGTCTCCTTCTCTCCCCCTGTCTCCTTCTCTCCCCAGTCTCCTTCTCTCCCCACCCAGTCTCCTCCTTTCCCCGTCTCCCTCTCTACCCCCAGTCTCCCTCTCTCCCTCCAGTCTCCCTCTCTCCCCCCCCAGACTCTCTCTCCCCGTCTCCCTCTCTCCCCGTCCCCCTCTCTCCCCGTCTCCCTCTCTCCCCCCAGTCTCTCTCTCGCCCTGTCTCCTTCTCTCCCCCAGTCTCCTTCTCTCCCCCCAGTCTCCTCCTCTCCCCGTCTCCCTCTCTACCCCCAGTCTCCCTCTCTCTCTCCTCCAGTCTCCCTCTCTCCCCCCCCAGACTCTCTCTCCCCCCCGTCTCTCTCTCCCCCCGTCTCTCTCTCCCCGTCTCTCTCTCCCCCCCGTCTCTCTCTCCCCCGTCTCTCTCTCTCCAGTCTCTCTCTCCCCCAGTCTCTCTCTCCCCCCAGTCTCTCTCTCTTCCCCAGTCTCTCTCTCCCCAGTCTCTCTCTCTCTCCCCAGTCTCTCTCTCCCCAGTCTCTCTCTCCCCAGTCTCTATCACCCCAGTCTCTCTCTCCTCAGTCTCGCTCTCCCCAGTCACTCTCTCCCCATTTTCTCTCACTCCACTCTCTCTCTCTCCCTTCTCTCTCTCTCTCCCCGTCTCTCTCTCTCCCCGTCTCTCTCTCTCCATCTCTCTCTCTCCCCCAGTCTCTCTCTTGCCCCCCAGTCCTCTCTCCCCAGTCTCTCTCTCTCCCCAGTCTCTTTCTCCCCCTAGTCTCTCTCTCCCCCAGTCTCTCTCTCCCCCCAGTCTCTCTCTCCCCCCCAGTCTCTCTCTTCCCCCAGTCTCTCTCTCCCCCCAGTCTCTCTCTCCCCCCAGTCCCTCTCTCCCCCCAGTCTCTCTCCTCAAGTCTCTCTCTTTCTCCCCCAGTCTCTCCCTCTCTCTCTCCCCCCCAGACTCTCTCTCCCCCAGTCTCTCTCTTCCCAGTCTCTCGCTTGCCTAGTCTCTATCTCTCTCCCAGTTTCTTTCTCTCTCCCAGTCTCACTCTCTACCAATCTCTCTCTCCCAACTCTCTCACCCCCAGTCTCACTCTCTCCCCTGTCTCTCTCTCTCCCCAAATCTCTCTCTCTCCCTCTCCCCAATCTCTCTCCCTCTCCCCAATCTCTCTCCCTCTCCCCAATCTCTCTCTCTTCCAATCTCCCTCTCTTCCAGTCTCTCTCTCTCCCGTTACTCTCTCCCCCATTCTCTCTCTCACCCCCGTCTTTCTCTCTCTCCCAGTCTCTATCTCCCCCCCAGTCTCTCTCTCTCCGCCAGTCTCTCTCTCCCAGTCTCTCTCTCTCTCCCCAGTCTCTCTTTCTCTCATCCCCAATCTCTCTCTCTCCCCCAGTCTCTCTCTACCAGTCTCTCTCTCTCCCCGCAGTCTCTCTCTCCCCAGTCTCTCTCTCCCCCAGTCTCTCTCTCCCCCAGTCTCTCTCTCTCCCCCACTCTCTCTCTCTCCCCCAGTCTCTCTCTCTCCCCCAGTCTCTCTCTCTCCCCAGTCTCTCTCTCTCCCCAGTCTCTCTCTCTCCCCAGTCTCTCTCTCTCCCAGTCTCTCTCTCTCCCCCAGTCTCTCTCTCCTCCCCAGTCTCTCTCTCTCTCCCCAGTCTCTCTCTCTCCCCAGTCTCTCTCTCCCCAGTCTCTCTCTTCCCAGTCTCTCTCTCTCCCCAGTCTCTCTCTCTCTCCCCAGTCTCTCTCTCTCTCCCCAGTCTCTCTCTCTCCCCAGTCTCTCTCTCTCCCCAGTCTCTCTCTCTCCCCAGTCTCCTCTCTCTCCCCAGTCTCTCTCTCTCCCCAGTCTCTCTCTCTCCCCAGTCCTCTCTCTCTCCCAGTCTCTCTCTCTCCCCAGTCTCTCTCTCTCTCCCCAGTCTCTCTCTCTCCCCAGTCTCTCTCTCTCCCCCAGTCTCTCTCTCTCTCCCAGTCTCTCTCTCTCCCCAGTCTCTCTTTCTCCCCAATCTCTCTCTCTCCCCCCGTCTGTCTCTCTCCCCTGTCTCTCTCTCCCCCCCATTCTCTCTCTCTCTCCCCCCATTCTCTCTCTCTCCCCCCATTCTCTCTCTCTCCCCCCATTCTCTCTCTCCCCCCATTCTCTCTCTCCCCCCATTCTCTCTCCCCCCATTCTCTCTCTCCCCCCAGTCTCTCTCTCCCCCAGTCTCTCTCTCCCCCCATTCTCTCTCTCCCCAGTCTCTCTCTCCCCAGTCTCTCTCTCCCCAGTCTCTCTTTCTTCCCAATCTCTCTCTCCCCCTGTCTCTCTTTCTCTCCCTCCCCCAGTCTCTCTCTCCCCTCTCTCTCACTCCCCCGTCTCTCTCTCTCTCCTCCCTGTCTCTCCCTCTCACCCCCATCTCTCTCTTTCCCCCACATTCTCTCTCTCCCTCTCTCCCTCCAGTCTCTCTCTCCCCCCAGTTTTCCTCTCTCTTCCCTGCTCCTTCTCTCTCCCCATCCTCATTCCTTGTTCCCCTCTCTCTCACACCACTTTGCCCTCGCTCACCCTCTTCCCCCTCTCTCTCCATTCCTCACCCAATTTCCCCTCTTTCACCCCCTTATCCCCCTCTCTCTCACACCATTCTCTCTCTTTCTCTCCCTACTCTTCCCATCTCTCTCTCTCTATCTTTCTTTCTCTCCCCTGATTCTCAGGTTTCTCTCCTTGCTGTGATTTTGTTCAACCTTCCTCCACTCCCTCTGTCTCCAGTTTAAGACATGTGGTGCCTGAGGGGATTATTTATTGTGCACCCCCCCTCCCCCCCCCCACAGAGACAACCACAAATGGGTTTTTGCTTTCAGTTTTTGAAAGCCAGCTATCTCATGGGTGCCCTGGGACTGTCAATGAGCTGTTCTCTGCTGCTCTCTTTTTCCAGTGTCCGCACTGAGAGAGAGCTCTGCCCTTTAATTATCCTCTTCCTGTAGGTCCTACAACCATCTCAACGCCCCTCACCCCAAACACACACACACAGACACACATACACACCAGAATGTACAAAACACACACACACACACACACACACACACACACACACACATCAGAATATACAATTCTGTTGAAAAACTGGTCTATTATGTGTAACACCGGGTACAGTACTCTGGTTGGGACGGGTCTGTCACTGTGTAACACCAGGGTACAATACTGGTGGGGATGGGTCTGTCCCTGTATAACACTGGGGTACAGTACTGGTGGGGACGGATCTGTCACTGTGTAACACTGGGGTACAGAACTAGTGGGATGGGTCTGTCCCTGTGTAACACCAAGGTACAGTACTGGTGGGGATGGGTCTGTCCCTGTGTAACAGTGGGGTACGGTACTGGTGGGGACGGATCTCTCACTGTGTAACACCAGGGTACAGTACTGGTGGGACGGGTCTGTCCCTTTGAAAACATCAGGGTACAGTACTCTGGTGGGGTCGGGTCTGTCTCTGTGTAAAAGTGGGGTACAGTACTGGTGGGGACAAGTCTGTCTCTGTGTAAAAGTGGGGGTACAGTACTGGTGGGGACGAGTCTGTCACTGTGTAACACCGCGGTACTGTACTGGTAGGGATGTCTGTCACTGTGTATCACTGGGGTCAGGGGTGAAGGGGTTAACAGTACTCGTGCTTGGGGGGTGAAGGGTTTAACCATGCCTAGGTGGGTGTTGAAGGGGTTAACCATTCCCAGGGTGGGGGTGCTGTTTAACCTTGCTCTGGATCAGGGATAAAGGGGCTAATGGTGCCCGCAGTGAGGGTGAAGGGTTTAACCATGTCCGAGGTCGGGGTTAAATGGTTAATCATGCCTGAGGTGGGGTTTGAATGGGTTAACTGTGCCCGAGTTCAGATGTGAAGGGGTTAACAGTGCCTGTGGTTGGGTCTGAAGGAGATTAACCATTCTGCCTGGGGTGGGGGGGTGGTGGGGTGAAGAGGTTAACTATGTCCAGGGTCAGTGGTGATGGAAGTTAACCGTGCCGCATAGGGTCAGGGGTGAAGGGGTTAACCGTGCTGGTCGGGAATTAATGGTTATTCGGGATCAGGATGAAGGGGTTAACTGTGCCCGAATGAAGAAGTTAACTGTGCCCAGGGTTGGGAGGAAAGGATTTAGCCATGCTGTCTGCAGTCAGAAGTGAAGGGGTTAACTGTGCCTGGGGTCAGGTTGAAGGGGTTAACCATGTCTGGGGTTGATGGGGTTAACTGTGCCTTGGGTCAGGGGTGAAAGGGTTAGCTGTGCCCAGGGGTCAGGGGTGAAGGGGTTAACTGTACCCAGGAAGGGGTTGAAGGGGTTAACTTGTCAGGGGTCTGGGTTAATGGGGTTAAGCATGCCTGGGGTTAGGATTAGGGTGAGGATCCCAGTGTCCCTCCTGCACCCTGTGTATACAAGAAGCTTTGTTGCCCCTGAAACCTCTCCACTGCTGTGCTCAGCCTGGAAATCCCTGATATCTTTTCTCCCCCTCCTAGCCCTCCCTCCACATGCTCAGAGACCATGCCACAAAGCAAAGTTTCCCCCTCTTCCTTCCACCCCTCCCTCCCTAGCCACGATGCAGTGTTGCCCCTCTCCCTCCCATCCCTCCTCCACCAGCCATGATGCAATGTTGCCCCCTCTGCCTCCCACCCCTCCCTCTGTCGGCCACGATGCAGAGCTGCTCCTCTCCTTCCGTTCCCTTTTTTTTAAAAATTTTTTTATTTTTCACACCATAAATCACAATAGCCATGATATACACTTTTTCTTTTCCACACATTTCCTTCCGTTCCCTTGGTGATGGGAGGTGGGAGTGTGGCGGGACCGAGGGCTTTCTCATTCCCTCGTGAGAGAGCGGTGAGTCAGAGACCTGTGGGCTGTTCAGCCTCCGGAATAAAGTGAGTTGTCGTTTCCCGGAGATACAAGTGCTTGGAAGGGCAGCTGCTGTAACTGGAGAGGGAATGATGACAATAGCAGATTCATTGTTGGACACACTGTACAATGTCCACGTGCATCAAAATTCTCCCTGCAGGTGGCACTTTGTGAAAAATATATACAACAATGGTGTTCGTTAAATGAAATTGAAAGAAGCAATGTATAAAAGACAAATATTCACTGTTTCCATCGGCCAGTGAGGAAGGGAAGATTCACAAATAATCCTCATCCCCTGCCCAGAGGAGAGATTGCTCTCCGCAGGGTAATGTCGGGATGTTCCCATCATTTGCGGGGGCTTCAAGGTTCGGCAAAGGCTTGGGACTTCCCTGCAGCATCAGAGGCTGAGGGGGGAACCATGAGGGGCGACGATAAGGTGGATGATTACAATCTTTTGCCCCAGGGTCAGGGAGTCTGAAACTGCAGGGCTTAAGATGAGAAGGGGTGAGATTCAGGCATTGTCTACCTTTTCTCAGCTGTGGCCCCTCCCAGGGCTGTAGCCTACATTGGAGAGGGTTCAAAGGAGGTTTACGTGGATGATTCTGGGAATGAAAGGGTTATCATATGAGGTGTTTTTATTTGTTGGAATTTAGGAGAATGAGGGGGGGATCTCATTGAAAGGCGTGGATAGGGTTGATGTAGAAATGTTGTTCCCCCATGGTGGGAGAGTACAGAACAAGAGGGGACACCAACACACCCACACCAACACACGCACACACCCACACCCACACCCACACACACACACGCCCACACCCACACAGGCGCACACGCGTCTGAGATCACCAGCCAGCTCGAGGAGCTGGGAAATGAGTCGAGAAGGCATCTGGACCAATACTCAAGTGGATGGGGGGGGGGGGTGGGGTGGTTGGAGGAGCTGACGGGAAAAGTGCTGGGTACTGACCGGGCTCACTGGAGGAGGCATCAGGCGTTTGAGCCAGCACCCCTGACTCTCCAAGGGATTTCAGGAGTGTGAGGGTGGGGCTGGGGCAGGACCTGGGCCTGGGAGCTTGTCACAGAGCGACGCAGTGCGGCCTTCGGACTATGGACCCTAGCGGAACACTGAGCTGTAACTGTACACCACAATGTACAGATGCCTCATCCTGTGAGTCAGAGTAATGTCAGCAGCACTGCACAGATCAGTGCAGGCATCTCTGTGTCACAGCAACCCCAGGCACTGACCCACACTGGATGGGCACTGATGTCAGGCTGCAGGGAAGGGATTGAAGTTCTTTACTGTATGACAAGTGGGGACGGGTCTGTCACTGCATAACACTGGGGTGCAGTACTGGTGGGGATGGGTCCAGCACTCTGTCACTTGTTGATGCTGTTTTTGGTTTCGTGTGAGTATGTATGTGAGTGTGTGTGTGCTGCCATTATACAGCTTGTGATTGTTTCATCCCTGAGTACAGTTGAGTTTAGTTTGTTCACCAGTGTTTGAATCAGCTGGTGGTTTACAAAGGGGCCTCGTTGTTTGTCAAATCTATTTTTTGTATCTGTGGCTGTGTCTGGGACAGTGTTAATATCTGTTAGGAAGAAATGCCAGGCCTGTGGTTTTTGAACAAGAGCAGTCTGCCTCTCTCAGTATCCTGGTGTGTCATTGTGTAATACAGGGGTACATGACTAATTCTCAGTAACTGCTGGAAGGGTGTGAATCTGCTTCAGATCACCCGGAGACTGTTGCTCGGCCTGTTCCAGACATAGTTTTGACAGCTGGTTCCGTGAGAAAGAGCAAAAGATGATGAAAAATAGAGCATTTTATGGGGGGGGGGGTGAGGGAGGAGTGTGGAGAGAGTTTGGAAGGGTGATTTGTTGGTGAGATGGAGGAAGGAGTCAAGTAAGAAAAGGTGCAGTTGGAGGGAGGGGGAGACGTGGTTGGTGAGCAGGATCTTTTGTTTGTGAGGGAGAGGGTAGAAAGTCATGGGAGAAAGAGTGGTGTGAGAGGGGCCGTGGAGGGATAGAGGGGACAAAGTAGGGTATGAGTGGGGGAGGGAATGAGAGGAGATGGAGAGCAGGTGGGAGAGAGAGGGTGAGAGGGAAGGAGAGTGTTCATTTAGAGGGGGTTAAAAGGGCGAGAGGGAGGATAGGTGGAAATGGAGAGAGGAAGATTGGCTGTGAGGATAGAGAGAGACGGAGACGGAAGGATGGTTGTGCATGGACAGTCTGGGACAGCTCCTGCGTAGCCTGCGCAGCACAGTGCAGTACAGGAATGAGTCAGCGTTCTCTTCCCCCAATTTGGTCCCAAAATTACACTAATCCCATTCTCCGATACTGGGTGCCCATTACTCCATATCCTCATATGTCACGTTACTGCTTCCACCTTGACTCCTGGGATTTCCATCTCTCCCCCTCCATCTCTCCCGTCCATCTCCTTTCCTCCATCTCTTCTCCTCCATCTCCCCCACCTTCCCTTTCCATCTCCCCACCCCTCCATCTCCCCCACCTTCCTTTCCATCTCCCCACCCCTCCATCTCTCCCCACCCCTCCATCTCTCCCCATCCCTCCATCTCTCCCCCATCCCTCTCCCTATTCCTTTGTATTCCAATGGGTGCGACATTGTGTCCACCTCCTTCAACTATTGAATACCGTTCGTTAATCCTGCCTCCTGATTGGTGCCACCTCCTGTCAAAAACCATCAGCCGGACCAATCGCACGCCCTCTGCTGCTCAAGCCCCGGCGGCGAGTCAGGCACCCGGCCATCTCATTAGCATACTACACTCCGCCCGTCAATCCGCGAGTGGCGTTCGACCAACCGGAGTCCTCTCCCTCTGCGACCGCGGCTGCATGGCACGGGCCAATGGGAGCAGGTACCCAGGATATAACGTCTTTGATTGGCTGGTTGTCAGGAGTAGAGGCGGGAGCTGAAAATGGTTGACGCGAGGGCCCTCTCTGAGCGGCTTCTCACTCTACTGACAGGGAGTGCAGTCCGATGGATGGCATGGCGGGTCAATCCGACCAATGAAAATAAAGCAGGGGCAGGATCTTCTATTGATGAACGTCGGCGAGGGTGGTTGATTGACAGGGGGCGATCTCTCCTATCATTGGGCGGTGGTTTTGATTGGCGGCTGGAGCCGAGCGCCGATTGGTGCCGCGCTGGCATGGAATCCCGCCCTGTCGTAGCCGGGCGGTTCGGGGAGGGTGGGAATGGCGGCGGCAGAGAGAGAGCGAAAGGTGGCGGCGACGGGCCGAGCATGGAGCCGGGCGACGCAAGGTGCGAAGCGGCGCGGGGAGGAGAACCGGGAGTCGAGGGAGGAGGAGGAGGGGGGGGACACACCGAGAGTCAAGGGAGGAAGGGGGGGGGACACACCGGGAGTCGAGGGAGGAGGGGGGGGACACACCGGGAGTCGAGGGAGGAGGGGGGGGACACACCGGGAGTCGAGGGAGGAGGGGGGGGGGACACACCGGGAGTCGAGGGAGGATGGGGGGACACACCAGGAGTCGAGGGAGGAGGGGGGGGACACACCGGGAGTCGAGGGAGGAGGGGGGGGACACACCGGGAGTCGAGGGAGGAGGGGTGGGACACACCGGGAGTCGAGGGAGGAGGGGGGGGACACACCGGGAGTCGAGGGCGGGGGGGGCGAGAGAGAGATACCGGGAGTCGAGGGGGAGGGAGAGAGATACCGGGAGTCGAGGGAGGGGGGGGAGAGAGATATCGGGAGTCGAGGGAGGGGGGGCGAGAGAGAGAGATACCGGGAGTCGAGGGAGGGGGAGAACACACCGGGAGTCGAGGGAGGAGGGTGGGAGAGGTACACCGGGAGTCGAGGGCGGGGGGGGGCAAGAGAGAGATACCGGGAGTCGAGGGAGGGGGGAGAACACACCGGGAGTCGAGGGAGTGGAGGGGAACACACCGGGAGTCGAGGGAGGGGGGGAGAACACACCGGGAGTCGAGAGAGGGGGGGGGGGGGAGAACACACCGGGAGTCGAGGGAGGGGGGTGGGAGAAATACCGGGAGTCGGGGGGGGGGGAGAGAGATACCGGGAGTCGAGGGAGGGGGGGGGAGAGAGATACTGGGAGTCGAGGAAGGGGGGGAGAACACACTGGGAGTCGAGGGAGGGGGGAAGAACACACCAGGGATCGAGGGAGAGAGATACCGGGAGTCGAGGGAGGGGGGGTAGAGATATACCGGGAGTCGAGGAAGGCGGGGGGAGAGAGATACCAGGAGTCGTTGGGGGTGGAGAAAGAGAGAGATACCGGGAGTCGTGGGGGGGGGTGGGAGAGAGAGATACCGGGAGTCGTGGAGTTGGGGTAGAGAGATACCGGGAGTCGAAGGAGGGTGGGAGAGAATACCGGGAGTTGAGGAAGTGGGGGGAGAGAGATACCAGGATTCGTGGGGGGTGGAGGAAGAGAGAGATACCGGGAGTTGTTGGGGGGGAGAGAGAGATACCGGGAGTCGTGGAGTTGGGGTAGAGAGATACCGGGAGTCAAGGGAGGGTGGGAGAGAGATACCGGGAGTCGAGGGGGGTGGGAGAGATACTGGGAGTTGGGGAGGGGGGAAATGGAACACCGGCATTAGAGGGGGGGGGTGGGAACACCGGGAGTAGAGGAGGGGGGAATACTGAGTGTAGAGGGGGGATCTCTGGGAGTAGAGGGGGGGACACTGCGTGGGGGAGGAGGGGGAACCGGGAGGGTGAACACTGTGTGCAAAGGAGGAACCCTGGGGGTTGATGGGCCAACACATGGAATTGAGGTATAGGGAATTGGAAAGTGGGGGAAACATCAGGAGAACAGACACTGGGCACTAGGAGTATAAATGCAGAGTACAGGGGGAGCATGGGGATTAGAGGGAGCAACACCGGAGTATAGGCAGGGGGGTATATGGGTGACTGAGTGGTTGAAGAGACAGAAGGGTAATGGAGAGGGCAGGTGCAGTTGGGGAGAGAGGTTGGAGCACCGTCAGCACCATGGGAGAGTGCAGGGTCACAATGGGCCTCCAGGCAGGGAGGGAGTGTAAGGTACGTGGGAAAGGAGCTGATCTGGGTAGGAATCATGGGGCCGTCGAGAGAACTAATTCCTGGAAGCTGGGCAGTGGGAATGATGAACGGGTGATAGGAGGACAAGGGAGGTGGGAAACAGGAGGCAAGCTGCGAGGCAATTGGGTACACAGTCACCTGTGGGTTACAAATGAGGGGCTGTAGGCCCTCCCTGCAGGAGGGGAGAGGCCATGGAGAGGGGAAAGAGAGCGAGCAGGCCACAGAGAGTGGGTGGGGTGTGGATAGAAGCATCCTCTCTCTCTCTTCCCCCCCCCCACTGACCACACTGGCTGCCTGAACCCCAGCCCTCAATGAGCAGCTCCCTCGCCCTCCTGCAGTCACCCGAGCCCAGCCTTGCTCTCGCCTCCCCGGTAGGTGGGCTCTGACAGAGGGAACCGTTCCAGGAGAGCTCCCATGTCCGCATGTGGAGCCTCAACAGCTGAGAGCAAGCGCTTTGTTTGAATCCTCTCTCTCTCTCTCTCTCTTTTTGCCTCCTTTCTTTCCCCCCCCCCCTCAAGAATTGGCCGGAGGTATGCCCTAACACCCGAAGGGAGTGTGCATTCAGGTCACCCCTGCAAAGCCAAGAGTTTGCGTGCGGGATTTTCCACACTTTGGATTTATCTGGACGTTTATTGTGAACGCACACAGTCTACAAACGCAGCGGGAAGGACCACACAGCTTTGAACAAACGACATGCTCTTGTTCGTATTTTTCTAAAAACAAACTTTATTTGGCATCGTCGGGACCAGGTTGGACTCTCTCCATCCGGAGAAGGGGCATGGTTCCCACTGGACCTTGGGACACTGGGAGACTGGTGGATTCCGATTCCTCCTGGCGGCCGAGGAATTTGAACAGCAAGAGATGCACACTTCACCTCTCCCTCAGCAACACAGCAGCCTGAGCATGTTTGGTCAGTAAAAGGGTTGCTCTCCGGCCTGCGGGCAAGTCTCCTCCTGTCCTAGCCATGCACTGTGGTCCAGTAAGGCGTCCCACTCTCGCTAGTTTGCATGGAGTCCTGCCTTGTGTGATCTTCTTAGTCTCCTCCCCACATCTCTGCCCTCACCTCCTCAACAAACATCCACTGCCCCTTCCAACACCACCCTCCCCCTCTTTATTTCCCCACTTCCCTCCCCCTCCCCACCTCCTCCTCCCTCGCCTCCCCCCTCTTCCTCGCCACTGCCCCTCCTCTAGCCCCTCCTGCCCCCCTCCTTTGTGCACACCTCACTCACAACCCTCTCCCACACCTCCACACTCCTCTTGTCAAAACCAGCGGAAGGTGAAGGAGGCTCTAGCCTGGCCCCCTGAGCTTGTGAGACCCCCGTACTGTACTTTGGTGTGACGGGGAGGGTGAAGGGCTGGTGAATTCGGCAGCAGGGAGCTTCTTGTCAGCGCTTAGTGCCCGTGATCTGAGTCGAGGTCGCAGGGTCCGCCTATGATTGCTTGTCGAGGGGAAGTGTGTCTCTGTAATTAGCCTGTCGAGCAACCGGGCTGTCTCTGTAATTAGTGCGCCACTAATTAGTGGGTCCGTGAGAGCTCAGGGCAGTATGTAATTATGTGTGGATTCATAACCACGCCTGTTTGAAGAGAGCCACAGGAGGGCGGAGGCTTCCATGGCCTGACCTGGTGGAGTCTGTGACCGAGGACACTGAGGCGATTAATGGCCCTTGTCGCCTTCACGTCCACTGTCACATGACCCCCTCATTCTCTCCCCCCCACAACACCCTGACCTCAGTGACATGGCATAGTGGGTAGGCATGCTGCCTTATGGCTCCGGAACCTGGGTTTGATCCCAACCGCCTCCTCTGTGTGTGTGTGAGAGAGATGGAGAGTATGAGAGAGAGGTGGAGATTGAGAGGGAGGGAGTGTGAGAGGAGAGAGTGTGAGACAGGCGAGTGTATTTGAGGGAGAGTAAGCATGAGAGATAGAGTGTGAGGAGAGAACCAGAGAAAAGGATGGGTGACAGGAGTGTGGGTGTATGAGGAGGGGAGCGAGCAAGTGAGAGGGAGGAGAACGAGCGAGTGAGAGGGAGGGGAGTGAGTTTGTGTGGGAGGAGAAGAGAGCAAGTGTGTGAGAGAGGGTAATGTGAGCTGGGTTGAGGCTGTTATGCAGGGCGCCGGCTGGGGCTGCTGGTGTTATAGACTCATGTACACTGCTGACCAGCTATCCATCCATTTGCTTGCTCTCTGAGTCATTGGCTCTACCTCCAGACAGACACCATACTATTACAGCACCAGTGGCCCAGGTTTGAATCCACTGCTGTCTGTAAGAAGTTTGTATAATCTCCCCTTTTCCGATGTCCTCCCATGTTCAGATGGTGACGTGGGCTGGAAGGGCCCGTTACAGCGCTGATTCTCTAAAATTAAAAAAGATTTAAAAACCCCATCATACCCTGTGTGTGGAAAACTCACACCCCCTTCTCTCTCACCTGAAACCTGTGCCTTCAACAAAATATCAATAAGCCTGAAGAAGGATAGAGAAGATTTACTAGGATGTTGGATGGAACTGGGCTACAGGGAAAGGTTAAATAGGTCAGGACTTTATATTCCCTGGAGTGTAGATTTGATAAAAGGTATTTAAAATTATGAGGGGGTAGGTAGGTTTATTCCACTGAGGGTGGGTGAGATACAAACCAGAGGACATGGGTTAAGGGTGAAAGGGGGAAACTTTAGGGGAACTTCTTCACACAGAGAGGGGTGGGAGTGTGGAACAAGCTGAAGTGGTGAATGTGGGCTCAATTTTAACATTGAAGAAAAATTTGGACAGGTACATGGATGGGAGGGGGATGGAGGGCTACAGACTGGGTGAAGGTAAGTGGGACGAGGAAGAATTATAGTTCGGCACAGATTAGAAGGGCCTGTTTCTCTGCTGTCATGTTCTATCAAAGATGTGTTGTACATGGGTGTAAGGGGAAATGTTTGAGGGGGGGGGGGACTTCTTTCTACAGAGAGTGGTGGGAATGTGGAACGAGCTACTAGCTGAAGAGGTGAATGCAGGGTCAATTTTGACATTTCAGAAACATTTGGACGGGTCCATATATGGGAGAAGTATGAAGGGTTATGGACTGGATGCAGGTCAATGGGACTGTGCAGAATAGTTCAGCGCAGATGAGAAGGGCCCATTTTCTATGTGGTAGTGTTCAGTGGTTCTAAAGTTGGAGAATCCCCTGTGCTGTGGGACAAGACTCCACATTCCCTGTTTGGTTTGAGGAACCTCTCCATCTGAATTCTAGCAAGCCTTGTATCTCCAGGCCACCTGCTGATGTCTCTCTTCTCTGCCACATCCTTCCTGTCCATGCGCAGACAAGGCTAGAAATGGCTGACCAAGTGATTGGAGAGGGCAAAGCACCCGCCCCTCTGATTTGTAGTAACGGCACAGGAGTTCCCATTGCCTTTTCCCCTCCCTAACTCTGCCCACCTCCACTCAGGGGGCTGTCAGAGAGGAACCAGCACTGAGTTTTGACGGAGGGGTTGGAATGTGAAGCAGAAAGGACAACGGTTGTGGTTTGTTTTGGTTGCCCAGCTGTAGGCAGGAAGTCACCGCGGTTGAAAGAGGTGGGGAAAATTCACTGGGACCTTCCCGGGAGTGGAGGAGGGCAAGAGAGATTGAGACGGTGCAGAGGGAGCTTCACTCTGTGTCTGACACTGGGCATGTGTGATGGGATGGCGTGGAGGGAGCTTCACTCTGTCTGACCCCAGGAGTGTGTGATGGGATGGTGTGAAGGGTTTCACTCTGTGTCTGACCTCGGGAATGTGTGATAGTGCGGAAGGAGCTTCACTCTGTGTCTGACCCTGGGAGTGTGTGATGGGATGGTGTGAAGGGTTTCACTCTGTGTCTGACCCCGAGAGTGTGTGATGGGACAGTGCGGAGGGAGCTTCACTCTGTGACTCTGGGAGTGTGTGATGGGACAGTGTGGAGGGAGCTTCACTCTGTGTCTGACCCTGGGAGTGTGTGATGGGAAGGTGCATAGGGAGCTTGACTCTGTGTCCTGAGGTGGGTGAAGCCCTCTCCACTCCCCACTCTCTGCCTGACTGGAAGCCCACATCTTACTCAGCTCCGTTTTCCTGACAGGGCCTCCCTTTGTCCCGGAGAGCTTTCCTTTTCCTTGTGTGAAGGTCGGCACTCTCCTGCCTCTCTACTCTTGCCACTGTTGTTGCTGTATCCAGGCCTCCCTTTGCACGCATTTCCTTCACATCTGGAACCAGCACACAGGCAGTTGCATAACCTGAACGTCCCACTTTGGGAGGGGGGCCAGCAGCAGAAGCTCTGGAGGGGTGAGGAGGAGGGAACTCCGTGCTGTGGGAGAGTGTGAGGGAGTTCCCGCTGTGGGAGGAAGCTCCGCACTGTTGTGGGGGAGCTCTTCGCTATGAGAGGGGTGATGAGGGAGTTCTGCAATATGAGAGGTGTAGTGAAGGAGCTCTGCATTATGGGAGGGGTGATGAAGAGGGAGGGCTGATGAGGAGGGAGTGCCGTGGGAGGGGTGGTGAGGAAAGAGTGCCATGGGAGGGGCAGTGTAGAGGGAGGGGTGGTGAGGAAGGAGTGCTGTGGGAGGGGCAGTGTGGAGGGAGGGGTGGTGAGGAAATGGGGGTAGTGAGGAGGGTGCCGTGGGAGGGATGGCGAGGAGGGAGTGCTATGGGAGGGGTGGTGAGGGTGACATGGGAGGGACGGTGTGGAGGGAGAGCCGTTGGAGGGGCGGCAAGGAGGGAGGTCGGTGAGGAGGAAGTTCCATGGGAATGGTGGTGAGGAGGGAGGGGCAACGAGGAGGGAGTTCGATGGGAGGGGTGGTGTGGAGGGAGGTGCGGCAAGGAGGGAGTGCCGTGGGAGGGGCGTACTTGCGAGGTTTTGAATAAGTTGATTGTGCGTACAGAGAAGTTTTAGTTTGTGTCTTGACAAGTCAACTTGCACTGCAAATGTTTGTTTATTACTAATTGACTGTAAACAACCAGACGATACATTGTTTCTCTGAGCCATGGTGACCGCATGCATACACATATACCCACAATACTCATCACATAATAATCACAAATACAAAAAGATATATCATAAAATAAATATTCTGGGATGATTTACTTGGTTACAGGACACCAGTTATCAATATCATAGCCTGTGGGGGGAAGGAGTTCCTGATTTTGATGCTCCTGATGGCGGTGGGTCAAAGACATTGAGCGCTGGATGGAAAGGGTCCTCGATCATTCTCTGAGCCCTGTTTAAGCAACACTCCTGGTAAATGGGGTCAACAGAGGAAAGGGGGGACACCCCAGTGGTCTTCTCGGCCGTTTTGCCAACCCTCTGTATTGACTTCCGGTCCGATGCTTTGCAGCTCGCGTCCCACACGATGAAGCAGCCGGACAGAACACTCAATTGTGCTCCTGTGAAACGTTGTCGAGATGGGGGCCGGTAGCCCTGCCCCCCTCACCCTTCTGAGGAAGTGTAGGCGCTGCTGCACCTTCCTGACTAATGAGGAGGTGTTGTGGGTCCAGGATAGGTTGTCCATTATCTGCACACCAAGGAACTTGGTGCTCTCCACAACGGAGCTGTTTGTGTGTAGAAGAGATGGGGCTAGTAGCTTCCAAAACATTGTGTTGTACTGAAACATAATGGGATGCTGGTCTTCATTAGTCGGGGGATTGAGTTCAGGAGACACAAGGTCATGTTGCAGCTCTCTAAAACTCTGGTGAGACCGCACTTGGGATATTGTGTTCAGTTCTGGTCACCTCCACAGGAAGGATGTGGAAGCGATAGGGAGGGAGCAGAGGAGATTTACCAGGATGTTGCCTGGATTGGGAAATGTCTTGTGAGGCAAGGTTAGTTGAACTGGGGCTTTTTGGAGCGAAGAAGGAAGAGAGGAAACTTGATGGAGGTCGAAAAAATTCTGAGAGGCATAGATAGGGTGGACAGGCAGAACCTGTTCCCCAGGGCAGGAATAGCAAACACCAGAAGATGTGTACAAGGTAAAGGGAAGGAAGTTTAGGGGAGATGTCAGGGGTAAGTAATGGGTGCTTGGAATGCCTTGCCAGGGATGGTGGTGGAGCCTAGAACATTGGGGCCATTTAAGAGAACCTTAGGCACATGGATGATAGAGGGTTATGATGTTGAGAGGTGTTAGTTGGTAGCCACAACATTGTGGGCCAAAGGGCTGTGTTGTAGTGTTCCATGAAACAAGTCCAGGGGAGTTAAACAGTGCATAGGGCACCATCTTTTACAAATGTTTGTGTCTATGGGGAATGCAGGGAGCTTAGTTGGGAGAAGTGATTTACAAGATGGATAAGGTGGACAATGTCTCCCTGGGGATGGGCTGGGTGTCTGGAACTCAGGGGAGAGAGTTAAACGGGGCCTAAGGGGCAATGTTCTGTCTCAGAGGGCAGTCGGTCTGTGGGAGAGGGGAGGTGGGATCCACACTGGGGGGGAGGGGGTGGTGGGAATGGAATCTCTCACTCTGGGGGAGGGGATAGGATCTCCCACAGCGGGGGGCGCGGGGATGGGATCTCCCACAGCGGGGGCGCGGGGATGGGATCTCCCACAGCGGGGGCGCGGGGATGGGATCTCCCACAGCGGGGGCGCGGGGATGGGATCTCCCACAGCGGGGGAGGGGATGGGATCTCCCACACCTTATCCTGTGTTTTCCCTCTCACCTGACAGTGTGGACCAACGTGGAGCCACGCTCCGTACCCGTATTCCCCTGGCATTCCCTAGTGCCATTCCTGGCACCCAGCCAACCAGACTGTACCATCCAGCCCACTGAAGCCCAGCAGCCAACCTGCCCCCAGTGGATCCTCCAATCAGGTCAAAGGTAAAGCCAATGGCTGGGTTAGGCACGCCTGCCAAACGAGCGAGAGGCTGGTGAGGGGTAGGGCGAGTGGTGCGTGGACTCCCAAGGATGACAAACGGGTGAGGAGGATGATGGGTGGGTGGCCGTTGCTGGGATAACAGATGGTAGGGGTGACGAGGGGTTGGAGGGCTATTGCGGGGATGATGGGCGGGTGGTGAGGTCAAAAAGTGGGGTGACTTTCACAGAGAGGTCGGGCAGGTGGGGAGGGCAAGGGGTAGGGGGACTCGCAGGTATGGATGGGTGGGTAGGCACGGTGAAGGGTGGGGGGACTCTCGAGGGAGGAACAGGTGGGGAGAGGCAGGGTGGAGAGTCTGTCACCGGGATAGTGGGGGTGGGGGGGTAAGGGAGAACATCCTCCCTGGTGGTGCACAGGGGTGGAGGCGAAGGACGGGATTGGGGGGCCAGATGGAACTGAAGGGGAAGAGGAAACACCTCTCTCCGCCCCTCACCATTCTTGCCCCGCTCTCCCTCTTGCCCCAGCAGAGCCTCTGCAGCCGTCGCAGCAGGCATGCCAGCCCTCAGAGACTCCCCGGCACCCAGAGAGAAGGGAGGAGGAGGAGGAGGAGGCAGGTGTGGCAGGGAGTATCCCAGCCAGGGTCTCAGGTGAAGTCTCTGCACCCAGTGATGAGATGAGCCAGCTTCTGGACCAGAAGGTGGACAGTGAGACGGAGAGCGATCACGACGATACGTGAGTAAACAGGGACCCCCAACCCACTCTGGTGTGGAATTCAGGGCAAGGAGGGAGGGAAACCAATCAGCGATGCTGGATACCCTTCAGATCCCCCCCCCCCCCCAAATTGGCCTACCCCCATGTCGCATTTACATTCGCCTCCCCTCACCCTCTCCCACCCCATCCTCACTGCTCTCTTCTCCCTGAAAGCTCTGTCCCCAGAACCCAGTCCATGCTGAACCATTTTTTTTTAACCTAGTCCCACTGACCTGCACCTAGTCCACATCCCTCCAAACCTCTCCCATCCACGTATCTGTCCAAATTCCTCTTAAATGTTAAAAATGGGCCTGCATTCACTACTTCAGCTGGCAGCTCGTTCCACACTCCCACCATTCTCTGTGTGAACAAGTTCCCCCTCACGTTCCCCCCTAAACTTCTCCCCTTTCATACTTAACCCATGTCCTCTGGTTTGTAACTCACCCACCTTCAGTAGGAAAAGCCAACCTACATTTATCCCCCTCATAATTTTAAATACCTCGATCAAATCTCCCCTCATTCTTCTACGCTCCAGGGAATAAAGTCTGAACCTGTTTAACCTTTCCCTGTAACCCAGTTCCTGAAGTCCGGACAACATCCTAGTAAATCTCTGTACTCTTTCTATCTTATTGATATCTTTCCTGTAGATCGGTGACCAAAACTGCACACAATACTTCCTTCCCCTCCTGCTGGACCCAGCAGTAACCATTGCTCCCTTTCCCCTTCTCCCTCCCCCTCCCCCTGGACTTGACAGTAACTACCTTCCCTCACTCTCCCACCACCAGGTTCCTGCCAACCTCCAGCCTGGATACCGTTTGCCTGCAGCCCGAGAAACGCAGGACCAAGTCTCTCAGCGCACTCCCTAAGGAGCGGGACTCATCGTCTGAGAAGGAAGGTCGTAGCCCACACAAGGTGGGCGCAGGAGAGCGGGTGGAGGTGAAGGGGTATCCAGCATCGCTGAGGACCCCTTGTTCATGGCTCTGTCTCACTGTCAGCTACAGTGATGGATAGAGCATGAACTGCTGCCCCCTGGGTGTCTGGAGCATAGAACCAGACAACATTACAGAACAGAAAACAGGCCTTTCTGCTCTGGGCTAAACTGTTATTCTGCCTCATCCCACTGACCTGCACCCAGTTCATAGCCCTCCACACCTCTCCCATCTATGTTCTTGTCCAAATTCTTCTTGAATATTAAAATTGAGCCTGTGTTTAGCTGGCTGTTCATTGCACACTTCCACCACTCTCTGTGTGAAGAAGTTCCCCCTCATGTTCCCCCTAAACCTTTCACCTTTAACCCATGTCCTCTGGTTTGTATCTCACCTACCCTCAGTGGGAAAAGCCAACCTACATTTACTATGTCTCTCCCCTCATCATTTTAAATGCCTCCATTGAATCTCCCCTCGTTCTTCTACACTTTAGGGAATAAAGTCCTGACCTATTTATTTAACCTTTCCCTGTAACTCGGTCCCTGAAGTCCGGGCAACATCCTAGTCAATCTTCTCTGCACTCTTTCTGTCTTATTGAGATCTTTCCTATAGTTCTGTGACCAAAACTGCACAGAATGCTCCAAATTTGGCTTCACCAATGACTTTTACAACTTTACCATAACATCCCAACTCCTGGTCTCAGTACTTTGATTTATGAAGGCCAAGATAACAAAAACTCTCTTTGTGATGCCACTTACAGAGAATCATGTATCTATGTTCCCAGATCCCTCAGTTCTACTGCACACCTCATACACTGGTGCAACCTGGGCATCCATTACATGCACTGGTACAACTTGGGAGTCCAACACATGCACAAGTGTGATTCCAGGCAGCCGACGTAGGCACCATCACAGCTTGGGCGTCTGTGACATGAGTGCAACGCGCAGGCTGCAGGCGGTGTTGAAGGCAGTGTTTCAGACCTGGATGGCTGGCGCATGCTCTTGTGCTTTCACAGGTGTTGATGCAGGGCTTTGACCTTGATAAGAGAACACAGAGTGAGGCAGGAGCGTGAGGGTGGGGAATAGGCCGGGTGCAATTCCCTCTCCTCGGCCCGCATGCCGTGGGGACGGGTGGGAAACTGGCCACTCGCTCTGACCCATGACCATTCCCTGCAGCGGGAGAAGGACCACATCCGGCGACCAATGAATGCCTTCATGATCTTCAGCAAGCGGCACCGTGCGCTGGTTCACCAACGGCACCCAAACCAGGACAACAGGACTGTCAGTAAGATCCTGGGCGAATGGTGGTACGCCCTGGGGCACAATGAGAAGCAGAAATACCACGACCTCGCCTTCCAGGTAGGAGTGTGTGATGGGACGGTGCAGAGGGAGCTTCACTCTGTGTCTGACCCTGGGAGTGTGTGATGGGACGGTGCGGAGGGAGCTTCACTCTATGTCTGACTTCGGGAGTGAGTGAAGGGACAGTGCGGAGGGAGCTTCACTCTGTGTCTGTCTCTGGGAGTGTGTGATAGGACGGTGTGGAGGGAGCATCACTCTGTGTCTGTCTTTGGGAGTGTGTGATGGGATGGTGTGGAGGAAGCTTCACTCTATGTCTGTCTCTGGGAGTGTGTGATGGGACGGTGGAGAGAGAGCTTCACTCTATGTCTGACTTTGGGAGTGAGTGATGGGACAGTGTGGGGGGAGGGAGGGAGGGCGTGGGTGGTGGGACGGTGCGGATGGAGGGATTGTGAGGGGGCGGTGCAGAGGGTGGAAGCGAATAGGGGGTGGTGCGGAGGGAAGGAGTGAATAGGGGATGGTGCGGAGGGGAGGAGTGAATAGGGGAGGAGTGTGTAGGGGAGGAGTGAATAGGGGATGGTGTGGAGGGGAGGAGTGAATAGGGGATGATGCGGAGGGGAGGAGTGAATAGGA